>NC_139230.1:108096408-108155700 GCF_977018435.1 Lepisma saccharinum
AACAGAACAGCCTATTATTGATGCTATTAGTGAACTGGGTAAAAATATCAAAACTGTTACAGAGCAGAATCAAAATTTGATCACAGAGCTTGTACCTGTAGCTGCTAGGAACATATTAGATTATCCAATCACCCCACTTTCTAGTATTCATACACCTAGTCCTGTTCCTCCTCGAAGAATTGAAGCTACTCAGGATACTATTGAATTGGGTCTTCTTGCTCAGAAATATTTAAGCACACCTAAAGACAACAAAGATGAGGTTTTTGGTTTATATGCTGACACAGAGGTTGATGGTAGCATCATACATAGAATTGGCAATTTCAGAGTAACATTTATGGGAGATGATCTGATAGTATATTCAGAATCTCATCTTGGAGAAAGAAGTGGTTTTGTTAAGTACCCTGGCACACCTGGATTGTGGGAACTGATGACTCGGAAAAGGCCTGGCAACTATACAGATCAAAATTACGAGCACTACAAAGAAATATTAATAAAATCAGATGCTCTATACCAGAACAATGATCCCACACAAGAAAGAGTCAAGTCTAGCAGTGGAGCAAAATACAACAACTTAATCAAGCCCATATGGTCACAGATCAAGACAGGTAGTGGAATCAAACAGTACAACACTCTGCCTAAAGAATTTGTGTGGGTTGATGATGTCAGGAAACTTGTAGATAGGTTGCTGGTGATAGCTGGGGAAGAAAATGCCGGTAACCACAATTTTTACAATGAAAAGGTTGGAATTATGGACATGATAAGCACCAAATTGTCTAATTTTATAGTGAATGACACTAAGGGCATTGGATATCTTATAAAAATTATTAATACTCTACCCCCCAAATTTTGGAATATTTCTGAGGGTCGGGGGCTGGTTAATGACATCATAAACAAGCTGCCATTTGAGCTACACATACCAGGTTATCAGTATTGTGGTCCAGGCACTAAACTAGATCATAGACTAAACAGAGGTGACCCTGGTGTTAATCCTCTAGATGCTGCTTGTAGAGACCATGACATAGCATACAACACACATACTGATCTTGACAAGCGACATGTGGCAGACAAAAAATTAGAAGAGGCTGCATTTGGTAGATTTGTAAGCAAAAATGTTTCTTTGGGTGAAAGAATAGCAGCATTGGGGACCACCATAGCTATGAACACCAAACAAAAACTGGGGTGGGGGTTGTAATAGATTAAATAAATTAGCTGCAATTTAATTGAGATAGTTAATCCCAGAATATGAATATAATAAACCAAGAATGAAGGCCAAAGGTTTTATGTATCAGATACCTTATGCAGGTCTTAAATCTCTTAAAACTATTGATAATCTTTTAACCAAAAAGCAGCGCAAGAAAAAAAATTCTTGTCTTGCCAAGTTCCATGGTATGAAATTATTACTTAGTACCCCTCAATTAAAAAAATTACAGCAATCTAGAAAAATATCACATGTGGGTGGCTTTATATTTAGTATCCCGGCCATCTTAGCAGCTTTGGGGGCTGTGGGGAGCTTGGCTGAGGGATCAGCTGCTATAGCAAAAACAGTAATAGATGCCAAGAAGAATAAGGCAGAATTAGATGAACTGAAGCGCCATAATCTGGCCATAGAGAAACAAGGCAAAGGTCTTAAGAGAGCCATGAATAAGTTTAAAAAAAACAAGAGCCGCTTACAAACCAAGATATTGAAGCTTTAATCAAACCACTGGGCATCAAAAATTTTAGAGGTGTGTACATGTCTGATTCTTTACCAGAACAACCACTCAACAAAAAGTGTGGCATAGTTAATTTGGATAAGAACAAAAATCAGGGCACTCACTGGATCTGCTATCTTAAATATTTAAACAATGAGGCATTTGTGTTTGATTCATTTGGAGGTGTTCCACCTGAGAATTTAGTAAAATATCTAAAATCAACTAATCTTCATTACAATAATGCCCGTGTTCAAAATTTCAAAGATGTTAATTGTGGACATCTATGTTTATCTGTTCTTAGATATCTGTCTCAAATAAATAAACCATCAATTGAAAATTTTCAAAAAGCCTTGTGGTATCTGAAGCATCATGGGAGTATTCCATCTCACCAGCCAAAATTCAATATTGAAACTCAGATTACATGATGATATAGTATATCCCAAAACAATAGCTCTCAGAGCATTCTATGGCATGTACTTAATCCCCAATATTACACACCATAACAACAAGATTGCAGTTGGTGACCAAAACATTGTCATCACTCCAGGGCAGTATAATCTGTCTACTTTAAATGCTCAGTTACCCAGAGGTGTAGTGTTAACTCAAAATTCTGTCACTCACAGAGTAGAGATTGTGTCTGCTACAGAGACAGTAGATCTGGGTACTATAGGAGAACTATAAGGATTCCAGAACAACACAAAACTTGAACCAGCCATCAAACACACTGCTATTAATATACCTAAATTCTTAGCCATAGAAACTCTAAATATTCACTGTAATGTGGCCGAGGGTATGATCACCAAATCAAATGGCATAGGCACTCACAAACAAACTGGGATCATTGCAACATTCAAACCTAACTCTGAATTTATGGAGCCAATCATCTACACTCCATCACCAACATTATATTTTCCTGTGTGCCATAATAGAATAGATTATATTGAGTTGATGGTTACTAATGAAAAAGAAGAATTAGTTGATTTTGCTGGAGCCACAACAACTGCTATCATAGAAATTAATATTTAAATAAAAATACACACAAAAAAAAATGGAAAATATTGAGAGTTATGAGCTACAATCATTCCCTCCAAACAGGAGGACCTTTGCAAATTTAAATCAAGCCAACACAGAGATAGATTGAGGTTGATCTTGATGTAGGAGATGGCTTTATACACCCTCACAGAGCAGACCTATACATCAAATTTGATGTTGTCAAGCTCGATGGTACAGATTATCCAGCTAACTCAAATATAAGATTGGTAGACAATTTTGTGCCACATCTGTTCTCTGAAATTGAGATCAGAAAACATGGTGTTGTTATAAACAGAGTAGATTACCCTGGTATTACTTCTACAGCTTTGGCCACACTAAAATTATCCAAAACCGAGGCTTCTTACTACAAAATAGGTGGATTTGAGGCTGGTGATAAAATAATATCTAAGAGCCACACTGTGCTGTTTCCTATGCGCCTGTTGCCAGGATTCTTCTCAGATTACAAAGATATTATGTGGAAGGGTGGTTTAAGAATCACATTTAGAAGAGCTGCCAATGATAATAATGCTTTGATGAGGTACAGTACATTAAACTCTACTGGGGCAGCTCTGCCTAATACCCTACCTGATGAGGGCAAATGCCTTATTCAGACTATGGAGCTAAGAATCCCGGTTGTTGAATATGAGGCCAGCTATGCTCTTAAATACAAAGCAGATATACTAAAAAATCCACAGGTGCCTTTACAATTTTATACATATCAATGCGTGCAGAAGCCTGCCACTGGAAGCTATTATGAATTTGATGCTACAAACTCATTCTCCAGTATACAATATGACATGCCAGATTTTGTGCTGGTACTATTTCAAACTGGAAGACACAATAATCAGGAAAAAAATTCAAGTAAATTTGATAACTGCAACATCAAAAACATATATCTTAAAAATGGCAGAAATGAGGTGTTCCCCAGAGAAACTTATAATTTAAACATGTCCAAGGATGATTTTCTTAAATTATACGAGGCATATACAGCATACAAAAGGGTTACAACCGGGAATACTGACATGTATTACTCACCAGATGAATTCAAAACACAGAGACCCATGTTTGTCATCAACACCTCAAAAAGGAAACAAGTTGTGGTTAATGACAGGACAAACATTAAAATTATCTGTGAATTCCATGATACACTCCCTGCCGACACCATATGTAGTGTTATTCTTATAGGTGAAAAATCATATGTTTATGATGTAAGAAATGAGAGAGTCACAGAGCAATTCTAGAAAGCCTCTGCATATTACATTGTCTTAGTACTAGATATGCAAGTTGGGCCTGGTGTCAGGTTAACATATTAATTCTCTGAACTTAAACCGGAAGTAGACCGGAAGTGGACCGGAAGTGGACCGGAAGTAAATATGTGTGGGTGTGGGTGTGCATAGGTATATGTGGGTAGCTCTTATAAGCATTTTGGCTTAGTTTTAAGTGTAGCCAAAACAATATCAAGAGGGGCATATTTTTGACAAGCTTATGGACAACAATCTCACAGATGTAGCTTTTGCATACATGGCCAAATCAGTCTGTTGAGGCTTCTTCATTTGTATATTGTAATTCTTCATTTGTACACTAGAATTCAGGATTCTTGGGATTTGACAGCATAGCACACTTGGGCCATTGACCCATATGGGCATCTTGACATAGTTTTAAGTATAGCCAAATCGATCTGTTAATCATATGAGCTCTTCATTTGTTGTCCCAGTAATACCACAAATACCACTACTCGCCTTCAAAGTTGCATCCGCGAAAATGGACCCCATTTGGCCGATGTAATTTTTCGCACATGAATAGCATAAAATGCTATGATCTTCACTATATATTTCTGTAAATATTTTTTTCCCCCGCAAAAGTTAACTTTGTAGTGACTGTTTAAAATTCGTCCGGTTCCCTTGCCCCACCCGTATTTCATGGAACCGCGATAATAGTATTCTGCATAATTTTCATGAAGGAAAAGACATTTGCAGAATAGTGGTATGCTTGAAAGTAGAAAATGTAAAGAAAATTATTGAATGCAGATCGAATTAGGTCGTTATGGCACCGGTACTTAATTAAGATGCCAAAAAGCATACCGGCCGGAAATTTTTAATATTCGCATTTATTTATTGTAGATGATCGCACAAGTAGCTACGCAATGGCCAACAATGTACTTACTCGCTCATTTTCTCTCTCTCTCTCTCTCTGTTAGTGATGATAAAAGAGAGAGAATGAGAAATCACCTCCCCCAAAAAATAATCAATGCAAAAAATCCCGTCTATTTGTCGTCCTAAATCAGAGGGTATCCAAGATTAATCTAAATATTTTGTTTAGACAATTTTTAAAAGCCTTTTGAACTAAATAACATGATTTGATTTCTCATCCTAGTACCAATAAATCATCCTTTTGAAGACAGAGGCGTCTCAAAGATTAATATGTAATGTACAGAAACGGAAAATTGCAATGGCGAGAAAAACAATATAAATAGGAACATAAGTTGGTTTTTAATTTGCAATAGTTAAACAATGGTAAATGAAATAAATATGGAACATAATGTAAATATATTAAAAACTAAACTAAACTCCGTGGCGCAACAGCCCTCGAAGGGCCAGGGCCTGCCAGAACGGCTTTTCATTGGGTGACGCGTGGTCAGCACATCGGATCCCATCGCCGCTGTTTTTCTGGCTTTCATGACCAGAGCCCGCTACTTCTTGAAGTAGCTTCCCAATTGTCTTCACGACGCTGGGTCAACGCCGAAAACTTGGGGGCACCCACCGGGAATCGAACTCGGGACCACTTGGCTAAGCGGGAGCGCCAATGTAAATATATATTTATGCAATTTATGTTCTATCCCAAAGACATTTTTTGACCAATTCTATGAACAATTACATAATTATTATAGTAACTCCATGCCTTTCCTGTATTTTGCCCATAATTTTCCAGGCTTGTTCAAGTACGTTGCAGGATATTACAAGAAACTATTCGTAATTTGCTTTACTACCTCAAATCTATTCCGTGCTGTGTGCTCCCCCCCCCCCACCCTATCTGCTTTCAAGAGCTTCCTAGCCCGACTTGACCTGGGCTCGCGAATCCCATCTTTATTTACTCTGGTGGACATTACCGAACCCTCTGAAAGAAACATGCGGTTCTTCTCAGATTACTAGCAGACAGGCCTATTCTCGCCACTCCCTCCTTCAACTCTCGACGGCAAGCTGCGAAGGGGGGAGGGAGGTCTGTGCCAGGATGGCTGAAGGAGACAGGGAGAATTTTAACATTGATCCTTATGGGTGAATTTTTTTTATTCGTTCTCTTGGGAACATAAAACCTCCGATGGCCTTAAAATATATAGCTATCAACGGAAAAAAGACACTTTGAAGTACTGAGTGTCTATCGGAAAAGTCGAGAACTCCAGTTGATTAGCCGTAACTTGAAGTTTAAGTTGTGTTTTTTTTCCTGCGTAAAGAATACATGGGATTATGAA
The DNA here is from genome assembly GCF_977018435.1 of Lepisma saccharinum. Classification (NCBI taxonomy): domain Eukaryota; kingdom Metazoa; phylum Arthropoda; class Insecta; order Zygentoma; family Lepismatidae; genus Lepisma; species Lepisma saccharinum. Next base: position 108,102,598 of record NC_139230.1, read on the forward strand.
AATTCTTATTCATCATATTTTTCAAACATCGTGGCTAGCTTAATAATCAACTTGAAAACCGTTTCCACTTGCCACATGGGGAGAGATTCATGCTCACTTGAATACCTATCGCTCTTTTTAATAGCAGGATAATAGAGGATATGTTTATAGGCAACCTTGGAAACGCGGTTTCTCCCAACGTCGGAGAGACGGGGTACCACGAAGGATAGGTTCTATGAAGCAAATTTCTCAACATCGATATGATGAGGTTTTGCAGTTATTGTCCCAACGTCCAGAAGATTTGCAACCAGATATTAAGAAGTCTTGCAACATCATTTCTTGAGTATATTTTGGACTCTCAATTTCTTCTAAATTATCACCATTCAACCATGTATCTGCAAAATGTGTAAAGTTCAAACAATACGCACAGACGATTTTGATTCCATAGAAGCATACCCATAAAGTTCCACGGTATTTGGTTACCATTGTCAGTCAAATCTGTTGTCCTTTTTACAAATTTCAAGGTATTCTCAGAAGACACGTCAAATAGATTCTCAAATGTTCATCTGAAAAAGTAACAAATAAAAATATTGTTAATATGATGCATGAGACTATGAACTGAACAAAGATAAAAAAAAAACATTTACATTACATTGTTACAACCTCAGAAAAGTTAAGTTAATAATAAAATAAAAACAACTTAGAGATGTTGTGTAAGTGGATGTGAATATAATTGGTCTAAACTGCACCATAATGGTTAACGAAGTGGTCCTGTTATAACAGAATTATTAAAGGTTTGATTCACGATATCAGCTCACTTCAGTGACTCAGATCTATCGTTACAGTGCATGTTAAATATGACTTGGACTTCAATAGGTTATTGAATCAAATATTCGTAAAATAATCAGTACAAATTATGAATTCTCTGAAAATCAACCAATCTTACCCACAAATAAATGATTGGTCTTGTACTTGTAAAATATGTGAACTAGTAATCTTTACTAATCTATACTAATTTGTAAATTCTCAGTAAACATGCAAACTATTGTTTGGTAATCTTAATATTTTAGCTGTTAGGGTGTACTTGTCACGGTATCCAGTGACGTGTGAAAAACACCGTTCGATATTAATCATTTTTAATTATTGATTCATATTATGTTTAAATGTAAAGTGTGAGGTTTGGTTTATTTTGTGGAAAAATTTGTATCCGAACCAGACGTCGAGAGTTGGGAGACGGGTTTTAGTGAGCGACAGCAGAACTGTCAAGGCAAAGTACATGACATATTTGCAAGAACACGGGTCGTCACGGAGAAAGGGAAAACTTATTTTCGTCGGGACCAACGGAGAATTCTCCGCGGGGGGCCGAAACTATTTTTCACGGATGACCAGGATAATCAGCTGGAGCCCAAGCTAGGAAGAACCGAGGACGCGCCTTATGACCGCATTTCGAGACAATGGACCAGAGGTCATTTCCATCTCTTCGGAAACCCAAGCCAAGCCACTCTAACGTGTTTCCAACGGACAATTTTGAATCTGGTATAAATCTGCAGGACTGCGAGTTCACCACACAGTTTTACCCGGATTTTGTAGAGGGAGCATCTCCGCGCTACACTCTCTCCTGCGACTATTGTTTTGTCTCCGTGGACTTTGTTTTTCTTACGTACCGTGAGCGAGTTACGGACAGAGAGTTTATCAGTATGCGCTTTATTCTGTGAAGCATTTCGCGGTGGTTTGTTTTTACCAAGCGTGGACTACCATAAAAATGAGCGGCTAAAAAGATAGAGATGGGAGGCCGTCGCCTTCCCCGACGCCTGCAACGATGCACCGCCACCATCCGGTGAAGCCAACGCCGATGACTGGCGACCGACACACACAGCGCCGCGAAGCCCAACATTGCCCGACGCCCAGAAGGACGTTTCCAGTTTCACATCCGACAGAAGCCCGTTACCAGAGAGAGAGCGAGAGAAGGATGACTCTAGACCAGCGCCCGACAGAAGCCTAGTGAGAGGGAGATGATTCCAGGGCCGACGTTTGATTGATGCCCGACACATTAGAAAGATTCCGGACCGACGCGTGACCACGTACAGCCGACGCTTGTGAGAAGAGAGACACGCGACGTTCTATGAAAGTGAAAGTGCCCAATATCGTCGCAATCATCCTTCGCCGCGTTCGACCTCGAAGAACATTTTCGCCGCAAAGGAACCATGTGCAAACTCCGCGTCCAGGAAAGATGAACGATCACGCGATGTAGCAGAGTCCGGTAGAGTATTCTTCAGATGGTCTATGTCCATGTAAGCATGTATTGTTTGTCTCACTTATTTGCAAAGTGACTCAGGAACCCCGAACCTAACTTCCGTGTCTAATATTTTAGTAATGTTATATAAAAAGGAATTTAATGTCCATGTAAGCATGTATTGTTTGTCTCACTTATTTGCAAAGTGACTCAGGATCCCCGAACCTAACTTCCGTGTCTAATATTTTAGTAATGTTATATAAAAGGTAATTTAATGTTCATATGTAATAATTTGATTGTCTGTATTCAGAGTTAGAAGCTCCATTCCATTACGTTAATTTTTAGTGTAAATTGTCAAAGTGTGCTCCATTTTTGTGGAACTGACCGCCCCGTCGCGCCCGACAATATGCATATTGCAAGCGTTTTGCTTTTGATGGATTAAGCAACAAGCATTTAAATATAAGACTTAGTTACCTTTTAGTTTTTTCCGATGTTCCCTTCTTCCAGCATGTACTGGATTCGTTATTCTCTGGTAACTTGGTTTAACTTTCACGATTTCGAAGCACTCGCATTGATAATATCGTTAGAAAACACAGAGTGAAATCTCGGCAACAGTGTTGACTAAAATCTGAACCACGAAACGTCACTTCAAAAATTTTAATGATAACCACTACTCTCTGGAGGTACGAAATGTTTTAAGTTTTTCACACAGTATTTCAGATGCTTGCAGCTACAGCCTATAGTCGTTGTTTCACAACAAAATCTTCCTTACTAGTCATAAAAAATGCACCGATATTGACAAAACTACCACTTCAGCGCCATATGTATGCAGAAGTTTGAACATGACGGACATCCTTTATTTTCTGTTATTTACTTATATACCTTCAATCGTAACAAAATTATAAGGATCACAGGTTCTAGTGAATAAAACAATCTTTTATATCGGAAAATGTCTTCCTTACCGAATCTATATTAGTTGTATGGTTATCCAGGGTGGCATTTGTAGGGGCGATGAGGGGGAATTCCCCCCTCTGGATACTTGTGCTTGATAAATTTTACCCCTGGGGGAATAATATTTGTGGGGAAACAACAAATTATTGGCAATTTAGTTACTTTTTCCCCACTTCGCCATTCAATTGCACCACTTTTCTGTCAGACAACTGGAAGCTCTATTTGGCGAACACGTGTGTGGTCTCAAGTGCTGCTATATTCCTGGAACTGTCAAACAAGTTTCCCTGTGATTATTAGTTACCTAAGTGAAGAAAAAATTAACAAATGGAAAATTACACAGCCATGGATGTGATGAAGTTACACATACATAATCTTTCAACATCACTAAATTAAAACAGATGAGGCGAGTTGGAATGTGATATTTTATGTTGGAAATATTTTTCGGTTTCAGCATGAGTTGTCAAGGCAGTAGTATTGTAATTTTGCAGCAAGCTAGACACATTTGTAAAATACACTGCTGGACAAAAAAAAACGGACACTTGCATTTTTTGTGATAACGCATAAATTCTGATTCGAAGGCTAACTAAATGTTGCAGAAATTATTGGAAATAAGAAAACCTGAATATATTTAACAGAAAGCAAATTAAAATTTATTGTTAATAAGTTAAATTAGAACATAAACGAAAGTTACAGAAAACTACCAAAAAAAATAGAAAAAAATCTTAGCAATATTTTTTTTAATATTGTTAACTGGTACTGGTGGGGTATATAAGCTGTCTAGTAGCGGGTGTTACCTCCCCTGCCATCAATTACAGCTTGTAACCGCCGTGGCATACTTCGAATAAGGTTGGCAATCACTTCTTGGTCCAATTGCTCCCATTCATCTTGAATAGCACGTCTTAGCTCTTCAATTGTTTCTGGAACTATTGCGCGGTTTCTGATATGTCGTTTCAGTTGATCCCAGACGTGCTCTATCGGATTTAGGTCCGGACTTCGTGGTGGTCATTCTAATCGCGTAATCTCAACTTCGTCAAGGTACTTCGTGACAATATTCGGAATGTGAGGACGCGCATTATCATGCATAAAAACAAAGTCCGGGCCTATGAATGGTGCATATGGTACTACATGATCTGCCACACATTCAGTAATATACCTGCGAGTTGCCATTGCCCCATTCTCTACAAGAACCAACTCTGTACGTCCTTGTAAAGAGATACCTCCCCGGACCATGACACCACCGCCTCCAAAGGGTGTTATTTCAACGAAACAACATTGTGCATAACGTTCATTAGGACATCTATACACATGTCCACGCCCGTCTGATGAACGTAGGTTGAATTTTGACTCATCGGAGAATAAAACCTTTTCCCACTGCTCCACATTCCAATGTAAGTGTTTTGTAGCAAATTCCAGTGTTCGCGTCCGGTGACGTGCTAACAACCTGGGACCTGTAACCGGGCTCCGAGATGATAAACCACTTTCATTCAGTCTTCTACGAACTGTTCGTGAATAAATCACAGATCTATGAACATTTCTCAAACGTTGTGCCACAATATTTGAAGTCGTACGACGGTCTCTTAAGACTATGATACGCATTATACGATCTTCCCGTGCTGTTGTGCATCGTTTCCGAACAGAACAATGCCAGAACCCGGTCTTCTACCATAGGAACCAGTTGCATCATACCGTCTGAGACCTTCATGTATAGTGCTTTGTGCTATATTTAGCACCCTAGCAATATAGTGCACACTACGACCATCATCGCGAAGAACTACTGCTTTTACTACTTGTTTACGTCTCATTTTCAAGCTAGCAAACTTACAATACACTTGCAAGAAAAATACCAGCAATGACAATGTCAATAATATCTGTTACTATGGTTACTATGAACCAAACGTCATGCCTCTCTAGACAATAAACAAAATAACACCAACAGGAATTGAAAATCAATAAATTAAAACAAAATTTCATGAAATTAATTTTGAGCCTACTAGGTGTTCCAAATACGTAAATACGAGTAAATAAATAAATAAATAGATAAATAATAAACGGAAAAACTATGGAAAATGTTTAATAATGAATGTTCAATTGTTCAATACTTAACTGAGAGCGTAATTCATAAGTAATTGCAATTCAGATGTCAAATATTAAGGTGTCCGGGTTTTTTTTTGTCCAGCAGTATATCATGACTGAAAATACTGAAGAATCAATATTGAATTCATTATCTTGATAAGATCCATAAAAATTGATTATGAGATTACATACACAATGTAGAGTGCACAGTAGTCTTGGATGCTATTTTGATGAGATAGAAAACTTTTTGAGTGTGCCCACCCAATGTTATGCCCAAGTTTAATTCTGATCCCCAAAAGCTGGGTCCCAAGTTACTCTCATTCCAGACTACATTTCTGGTGATGGTTTCAAACCCCAAAACTGTAGGTCCAATCCCGATTAGCTGTGATGATCGTAAAGTGGACTTGATCATATTTTCTGTTAAGATCCAAATTTAAATCGGCAATTTTTCAGCAATTATTAAAAATATATTTTGGTAAAAAATGAAGTGTGGTCTGACCTCATTTCCCATTTAAAATTGTTGAGGTACCCCATGCAACCCCTCTAGCAGGCGCAAAAGGCGAGCACATATATGTACTTGGAGGGGTAGAGAGAGAGAGGGGGGACTGATTATGTTAGGTGGAGTAAAATCATTATCTTATGCTGTTTCTTGACAGTCAGTAGAATTCCCCCCCCTGGAAATTTCTTAACTACCACACTGCGGTTATCCAAAAAAAAAATGGGCCTATGCATTAGTATGGCTTTAGAACCTCCTTAATGAGATATTAAAACATGAAAAAATTTCCATTGCAATGAAATTCTTTCCCCAATACGTTGTACATAAATACTTTTGTTACAATTCTAGAATTTCACATTTTGTAGGATCATGTATGCAGTTTTCATAGGGACAGTGAAATCAACAAGTGAAGAGGCACTTTTCAATCTCACATATTTTGATTCATTTGAAATTTGGCATACTGAAAGGGCCACTTGAGATAGGAAAATATGCAAAGTTGCAGATCCATATCTTTTGTATTTTCGACATTACAGTATTGCAAACTGTGCGATTTCGATGGCGTTGGAAAGGTCATGAAGGGATCTTTCACACGAGATATTGCATATCCATGTCAAAGTAAAGAAACAATTGAAGGTGGTGTAAAGAAAACTTTGGTAGCCATTTTCTCAAAAAAGGGTATTTTAATTTTTTTTTAAAAAAAATGTCATACATACACTATTACTCAATAACTGTACAAAATTTGAAAATGGGATGCCAATGGGATCCGGAATTATGTTAGATTTAGGGAAGGGTAGAATAGGATAGGTAATGTACTAGGGACGTTCAATATATAAGTTTCCCTGTGCTATAAAATATTGTATAAAGCAATACCATTAAAAAGAAGCACATGGTTGACAAGCGCCATCCTTCGTCTACAAGGAACAACAATCGATTCTTTATCAGACGTGAAGGCGCATGCGCTCAAGGGCGAAAAGTAAGTGCTTGTTCGGAAAACGCGGGCTCTCGTCATAAGGAGTTCAGAAGCATGGATGGTAAGGGTGTTCTGCTTATGGAATTTTTGGAACGAGGACGAACAATTAATACTGACCGTTATTGTCAAACATTGGATAAACTGAAATACGCATTTCGACATAAGCGACCAGGTCTCCTGTCAGCTGGTGTCATTCTTCTTGACGATAACGCTCGCCCCACCACTCAGCAGTGTAAACACAACACAAAATTGAAGAATTGGGGTAGGAACGGCTGCTCCACCCTCCATACAGCCCCGATTTATCACCGAGTGATTTCCATCTTTTTCTTGTGTTGAAGTCTGAATTGCAAGGTTACCGTTTCGAAACAGGTGAAGAAGTGAAGCGGAATGTGAGAATAGTGCTCAATAGCCAGAGCCCTGATTTTCTTGCAAAGGGTATGGACAAATTGGTGCAACGGTGGGACAAATGCCTGAATCTCTATGGGGATTATGTGGGGAAGTGAGGAAGGATCCTCCTACACATGTATGTATAGTTTTCTAATGTATCTTAAAAATAAAAAAGTTTACAGCATACGGAAACTTATATATTGAACGACCCACGTATTTTAACATATTTTGATAGACAAATTCATAATACTCAAAGGTAAATGTCTAACAGAAATTAAATACAATATTGATTGAATTAACGTACATGGATCTAATGTTTAAATTCACAGTTGTTAAAAATATAGGGTGATTCAAAAGTCCGGTACCATAGGTAACTCCTGCCTCCCCAATGGCGCAGTGGTAGCGTTGTCGCCTTGTAATCAAAGGGTGGAGGCACATAGTCGTTCGGATCCCACTTTAAACTGTAGGTCCAGTCCCGATTAGCCTTACTGTGCATAAAGTGGACTTAAAACTTGCAAATCAATCAATCAACCATAGGTAACTACGTCAGGGGTTTATCCAGGATTTTTCCCTTGGGGGTGTTGGAAACATTTGGGGGGTGTAAGTTTGGGGATGTTAAGTGCATATTTTGGACCGTTTTCAAAATGTTCGCCCTAATTCAATTTGTTCCTTGATGTTTCCAGATATTAAACCCCCCTCCCTTTCCCTTCACGTAACATTTCAGAAGAAAAAATATACGAAATGCAGGAAAAATGGAAAATAGATTTTTGTGATAATGTTAACATTTCAGTCTAACGTTTCGAATATTGCTATCTGATAATGTTCAGTGCTTGATTTAATCAATTGTTAGATAAAACACAAGAGATGACATTCAAAAACACAAAGTTTAAAAATATTATTACCAGGAATCATTTCATGCAATTCTTAAGCTAGTTATAAAGAAATTAGAAACATTTGCGCAATATTTTTAACTGCATTTCTATGGTTCTTGTCGTAGGTTCATCTTGGGGGGGGGGTCCCCAATTCATCGATGAAATATCAGTGCATGGGTACGTGTGCGCTGGCCTGTCTGAAGTAGTAGTAATAAGTACAGATATAATATGACTCTTTAATAAATTACGAAACTGTGAGCGAAGCGAGAAAGAGCATTTTTAGAACTATTTCCTTGCAAACTGATTATGCATATTATTAATTAAAGATAGCGACAGTATCTCAAGATGTTTACTCCTTACAATCTAGCTTTGCTCGTTCGGCATCCTCTTTACCTCAGCACATACCCCCTGCCCCCTCCTGTTCTAGCTTCAGTTAGAAAATATGCATATATATAATTTTAATAGTTCTATGTAGCGAGTGAGTTCCAAATTCTGCTAGTGTTTTCAAATCTCTGTTTAAACAATGATTCACAAACTGAAAAAAGTAACGAATCTCTCTATATATTTAGAGCATGGCCATGAAGACTTTAAAATATAGTGGGAAGTTGGGATGCACGTTTGATAGATGATACCTAGTATTGCTTTTGAATTGAATTGCAAGGAATTTCATATTGAAGTCTTATACCCTTACAAAACTTTGGAAAATACGCTTGGCGCTATTGAGCGTGTATCTTTCAAATACTGAACAAGAGACTCTATGGAATTAGGAGTCATGTGCTTGTTTGCCTTAAAAGAAAACTAAATAACATGTGCAAATGAACGCATGGCATGTTAACTGCAAAGTGAAGGCAAGAAATTTTCACTTCTAAATTGAGGTAATGCTTTATTTTCAATTATTTGAAAATTGAATAGCATTTCTTTCAATTTTCAACACAAGGAGCACAATGAACCAAACGAATTTATTTCTCTCCACGTTTTCCAGCAGGCAGTGGCAAGCGCCGTCATGCCCATGGTCAGATGTAAATTTGGGACTTAATGTAATTTTTTTTGTTTAATTCCTTATACTTCCCTTCGTTTGCTTCTTCTGAAAAGTTGAAAAAAGTTAAATATGTCATTATGTCAAGGGACCGATTGGATAAAAAGAGGAAGACAATTTTTACTAAATCTATATCTTTGCAAACTGACAATAACTTTAATTTAATAGGATGCCAGTAATTTCACAGGGCACTACCACGTTAACGCTTTTCTATTTTTATCTGTTTTGCTTGTTCGGCACCCCATTTGTACTTAGCGCCCACAGGCAACCACCCCACGCGGACTCCCCCCCCCCCCCTTTGCAACTCTCTTTCTAATATATAATTTCTTTTACAAAGCTAAGAAATCTTAGAGCCACAAAAATGGTCACATACATCAACTATAGACGTGAATGAATCACTTAGGTTCTTCATGAAATATTTGCGGTTTTATATCGAATACTCAGTCAGTAAATTTCATATTGGTACTTTATGAATATCGTTGGAAGAAATTATACCTACATATAGTGTCACTGATTTTCTACTCACCACTTCCGGTTTCTTTCTGTCTGGTTTTATTTTATCTACCTTCTTCAGCCAGTTTTACAGTAAAGTTTCAGACACTGTTACACTAAGCAGAACGACAACACACGAACTGAGATGCTACACTGAGACTAACCTAAGGCCTAAGACTTTGTTCTCTTCTCCACCACTGTAAAATCATCCATCTCGCCCAAGTTACAGAAATATAGTGTTGCTAACTATAGTAACAGAATTCACTGTAAAGAGTTAAACCTGTATCATTCAATGTCTTCCCTTACTTTTATCGTACATTTTTCACATGAAAGAATCGAATGGAAAATGCAACAACATGTAAATTTCATTACACTCAGGGGTTAAATTTATAAATCTGTAACGTATTTAAGAAATATTTATTTAGGTATTCAAACACAACTGTCAACACTGTGTGCTGTATGTGCTCCCTGTAAGAACGGCGAGAGGTCAGTTTGACATTTTCTAGATGGCATTGTCCCTTCCCTAGAGCTGACCGAAGGGAGCTAGTGTTTCCAGGAAATGCCATGCTGCACATTCCACCCTCCTTCCTTCACACTTTTGTTTTAGTTGATCGAAAGGTCCATTGGACTACGCTTCTCTTGTAGAGCTATAAATAGTTCCTCTCTGTTAATGTGGAAGTATTGTCAGTCTATTGTTGATTGGGGGGTGTTCGTCAAAATTTGGGAGGGTGTTGGGGAGTGTTAGGTTTGTTTGGATAAATCACTGAACTCCGTTATTAGTGCACATAGCGAAATTGGAAAGAGAGGAAAGTTGCTCGAAATAGATGAGTTTCGAACTAAAATGCTTGAATTTTCAACGTATCGTACACCGTTTAGGCTGTACACTGGTGCGAGCCTCATTGGTAGCCGAAAATGCCACATGCTTGGCCTCAAATACTGCATGGCATCGCAATACCGTACAGTACAGGGTAAATTAAGAATTGATGACGATAATTGCAGGCAAAATAAACAAGTATTAAAAACGATAATATTTGACGTGCACACCCCTCCTTTCCCCAGACCTTTAGAAATGGTGAAAAACTCACAAATAATAAAAGCAGGCTGCAATACCTAGTACTTCACACTTTGCCACTGCGCGTGTCACACATTCACATTTTTAATACTTTAGTATAAACATTTGAAGACTAAAACTAGTAAACGCTGTAAGTGCCACAATAATTCAAACATCGTTTTCCATGTTAAACTGTGAAATGTGCCATGCTTTATAATGTGGTAAACGTGAAATGTGGCTGGTAGCCCTCTAAGTAGTTCAAAGGGCGTGTGTAGAGGTCAATACTGTGAACGTTCTTACGGGCTGATGTGCAGAACGATGCGATTTTCCAACACTTTCGCTTTTGGCACTTACAACGTTTACCACTTTTAGTCCTCATTTGTTTAATTATGTATATATATATATATATATATATATATATATATATATATATATATATATATATATACCGGGTTTTTCAGAGCGACCCAGACACTACCACTACCTTTTTCTCGAGAACGGGAGATCGTATCAAGTTGAAACAAAAAATGCACCACTAAGTTGGGCCCAAAGAATCCGTAAAAATTATTTGCAACAGCCCGAAAGCCACCCTTTGTGGTTTTAGTGGGGGGCACATGCCCCGTTCGTACGATTTACAAATGGGAAGGGTATGTTTGGAATGCAGATTCGGAAAGGCGGGGAAAAAAAAATTATTGTCATATGAAACATTTGTCTCTACCACCTACCGTTTTCCGTGTAGAAAATGGTTTTGCAAAAAAAGGAAGGTAAGCCAAATCGAGTATACCGAGCTTAACAATTAAGATAAGTGCAGCACCATAACAGTTTCGGAAAGTGCAGGACACAAGCTTTCCAACGATATGCCACATGATGACTGAGGGACTAAAAAGGGATGAAACCGCGTGACCCAAAAAAGGGGGTCTAAAGTTAGGGAAGGACTCGAAAATTTCAAATAGCAGGGGGGATCGAGTAATACCTCGTTGTAAAGGTCACAGAAAACGTGAAAAGGATGCGAACATGATTTTGTAATCCACTGACCGGTTTCAAAATGGCGACCAAAACAATTCCGACTCCTGAAGTTGGTGTTCCAAAGTGAGGAATTACGTACGTAAATAGTAAAACACAAACACTGGACAGAGTACATAAGATCCTGTACAAAGAATGCCAGCGGAACAGCTGTTTATTCGTGACAAGGTTTCTAAATGGTTACTGGTTCGCTACGATTTTCAGACCATGCCACCCGTCACATGTAACGTCATTGTACTGAACGTCCGGGTGAGAGGTTTGCGGTTTCGTAGTAGTACATGCCTCTGTGAGTGTACAACATGCAGTGAGTAGAACTTCAGGTCCATTGTGTACAATCAACAGCAAATGAATTAGGAGAAAAAAAGATTTTCTCGACGAAAAATGAGTTGGCAATGCTGCGAACACCGAGGCAATCTTGATAAGAGGCTTGAGGAGCGTCGAGCTAACTTTCCTGAAAAGCACAACTCAACTCCAGTATCGAAGGTCATGCTACACGTGGATTGGCAACTTTCGGGAGCATGCTGTCTGTCTACACAATTCTCCCCAAATGCCTGTTTGAAGATGAACCTTCTGCTCGCATTTTATTTTTCAAATGTAGTTCTGACGTTGTAGTCATTTTACAATTATTTGTATTTGTTCTTATTTTGCTTTGCTTTTATGTCACCTTTACAATTAATCGAAACTATGAAGATGGATGATAATGAGATTAAATTGATGAAGAGACACTTAAAAAAGAGATTGCCAGACCAGGACTCGAACCCGGAACCTAAAGCGGATAAGGTGGGGGTGACCGTCAATTACTCCCGGCCATGAACTGGAGTATAAAATTTGTAATTTCTCAGGAGTATTTTTTGTTCTGTTCATGACTAATACCTGCTTTCGGACACTTAATTTATAAGTGACACACTTCGTTCGGTGGGGACAAGCCACGTATTGTTTGAGAGGAGGGACACATCTAGTTCATATACTAGATACAATCATGGACTATACTTAAATTTTAAGTGACGTGCTAACCAATACTTTCTGAGATCAGTTGGACATAGCAATTTTGATATACAAGTTGCATTTTCTCTACTTATTCATTATGCCTCATAGATAATCTCGCAACAACGCAAAATGTTTTAATTGAATCGAATTCACAATGACTAATATTTACTGGACCTACATATTTTAAATGCAAAATCTATGTGACGAAAATATGACTCAACACGAAATGAAAATGCAATACACTAAAAAAGCTAACCAAAGCAGACTTTTAACAACATTACACACGTAACGTTTCCATCCTCTAACAGGGTTTTTGTTGGAGTAAGATTCACATGGAGTAATAGGATTATCATTCACTACAAAGCAATAGCTATAAACAAGAGATAAACCTGAAATGAGGGGTTAGAATTCACCATAAGAGAAGTGCAGCAGGTAAAACAAAACAAATATGTAAGGAAGAGGTGTGTAAGTGTAAGTTTCTATGTGAAAATTGACTGAGTGGTAGCACTAGACGGTTTTACGTCAAGGATCCTAGGTTCGAATACCGGTCTGGGCATTGGTGTTGTTTCTGAATGTTCTATTTATTTTATCTTCACTCATCTTCATCGTCGTGATTGCCAGAAAGTGGAAGAAAAGCGACGCTAAATAAAAATAAAAATGAGAAGGTTAATTAAGAGCTGATAGGTAAAATATACTCTATGAGCGATGTTCGATAGATGTTCTGTTAAGATGTCAAACCTGTAAGAAGCAAATAGCGAAGTTGTGTGAAGGATTGAAGATAAGCTTCGATAAGATGGTCACCTGGTTTGTCTCGAGCTGAACCAGTAAATGGGCGATGTTTAATCCCCAAGGCCATTCTGCAAAACGAATGCCAAAAGAGGTTCGTGTGTGGATTTGGACAGCATGAAATTGTTGGGTGATGATAAGTGAATGGTATTTTGTCTGTTTTCGTTATTTTACGTCGCTTTTCTACCTCTGGATCTTGAATGACGAATAAATTAATTTGGTGAACTGATAAACACATAAAAGCTAACCCCGTGGCTGATTGGTTAGCGCACGCGCTTCGAAGTAAGGTGAAGATGTGTCATTGTCTGCATCCCACTTCCATCTATCACATCTTAAACCTTCATCATTGCGATTATCCGAGACTGGTAGAACAGTGACGTGAAATAACAAAAATATCACCCTCGGTGTCGATTTCAAAGTTTGAAGTATTGCTGTTTTTGCATTCAATAGCGGCTCTAGATTGTGACAGTGATGTAAAATACTTCTGATTTTATAAGAAATAGTAAAACGGGAAGAGCGATAGATATTCCTCTATTTTCAATTTTCTCTAAAACTATTTTCCCGACTGTGGTTATAATGAATTCTATGTAGTATGAGAAATATACTTTAATTTATATTAATTTATGCATATGCAACTGATTAAGAGAGCCGCCACGATGGCGCAAGGAAATCGTCGCCGCATTGTAATCAAGGAGTTCTCGGTTCGATGCCCGGTGGAGGCACATAGTGATTCGGATTCTAGTTTAAACTGTAGATCTCGTCCCGGTTTGCCTATTTGTGCATAAAACTCAGACTCAGAATGATTAAAGACTTTTCGAAATATTCTGTCTGTATCGGAATGGCAACTTTCTTCAGAACGAAAATGAATTCGTAAAGCAATAATACGCACAGCACCTCTAATTACCCACTGCCATTCAACACACTACTATTCGTAAATTCAGAATTATTATTTTAGGGTTCAAATTCTGGCATCTGAAAGAGGGACACTTGGCCCAAAAAGTTTCAGGTTTGTTAACATTTACTAGTTAAGGATATTTTTATTAAGCTCCTGGAACCTGAGGAACAAAAATGTAGATCTTTTAAAATGATTTCTCAAATTAAATATAGAAATTATGCAGCACACTAGCCCAGGAACGCTATAGCTTATTCATGGGATGGAAAAATTGTCATTTCCTGGTCTCAGCATGGAGTTCTATCTCTGCAGTGTTTCCTTATCAATTTAATGTAATTATCATCCATCCTCATAGTTGCGACAAATTATAAATGTGTCATGGTAAAAACAAAGCAAAATAAGAAAAAAAATATTGTAACATTACTGCAATGTCAGAACTACGTTGGCAAAAAAAAAGTGAACACCAGTTCATTTTCAAACAGACATTTGGGGAGAACTGTGTAGAGGTAGACAGACAGACAACATACTCTCGAAAGTTGCCAATCGACATGACCTTCGGTACTGAAGTTGTGCGTTGAGAAAACTTTGCTTGAAGCTCCTCAAGCGTCTTATCGCAAATGCCTCTGTGTTCGCAGCATTGCCAACTCATTTTTCGTCGAGAAAATCTTTTTTCTCCTAATTCATTTGCTGTTGATTGTACGAGTAGGAATAAGCATAAGCCCACGTGTTGGGTAGGCTGCAGTACACAACACAGCATGCTGGCCCAGTCGACAAATTACAAAGTACGCCAATTGCCGGTGAGTCCAGTTCCATTTGACTGCACGTACGCTGTTCCCACTGCCCGGTTCAAAAAAGGCAATCGGAAAGTACCACGAGTCGAGGTGTGACGAGCTCTCCTGCATAGCAGTCGGTTCCAGTTTGCTTCCACTGATAACGCGAATACGCCCCTCCAATCTTGGTTTCATTCACCGTTGTCTGTTACAAGTGGTTGCATCGTCGAAGGCATTGTGTGGTACCTCAGGACGTTCTACAGTGCATTCCTGTACTTATTTCGCAGTGGCAAATTGTTGAATGTGAACTAATAATGTCTTTCACGAACGAAGAAGCATTTGATATGCTCATGGTGTTGGGTGAGTGCCAACGAAATAGTTCTGCTGCTGCTCGTGTGTATGCTGCATTGTATCTCGATCGGGAACATCGTTCAAGGCATGTTTTTCGTACCCTTGCCGATCGTGTACGCAGAAGGGGCAATGTTCAGCCTTCTAGCAGTCACAAACATGAACGCATTCCTTGGCCTGTTCGAGATGAGAGGTCTGCTGGTGTACTTGCAGCCTTCCATCTCTATCCTCACGTGAGTATCAGGCAAGTTGCTCGTGATTCTGGTGTCAACGAAAGTACAGTGAGAAGGATTTTAAAGATTCACAGATTTCATCCGTACCACGTGTCCTTGCGTCAAGAGCTACACGGAATTGATTTTCAAAGCAGGCTAGACTTTTGCATGTGGTCTCAAGCTCAAGTGAATGCAAATGTTCGATACTTTGACGAAATGTTGTGGTCTGACGAGGCTACATTTAAAAGTGATGGTCAGGTAAATCGGCACAACATGCATTACTGGGCTGCGGAAAACCCACGGTGGATGCAAGAGGTTGATCATCAACGTAGATGGTCTGTGAATGTGTGGTGTGGAATCATCGGCGAACGAATAATTGGACCTCATTTTTTGCAAGCAAGGCTTACGGGTGTTGTGTACCGCATATTTCTTCAGGAACAATTGCCCAGTCTTCTCGAAGACGTCCCCTTACACATCAGAACACACATGTGGCTACAACAAGATGGCTGTCCAGCATATTTTGAGCTGACAGCGAGGAATCAGGTGAATGCAATATTTTGTGGTCGCTGGGTAGCTAGAGGTGGGCCTGTTCCCTGGCCTCCTAGGTCACCAGACTTAACATGTTTAGATTATTACCTCTGGGGACGACTGAAAGAAATCGTTTACCTTAATCGCCCTACAACGAGGGTCGACATGATCGAGCGCATAGTTTCTGCATGCAGGCAGATTAATGAGGCAGAAGTTATTGCAGCACAGAATGATTTCAGTGTCCGTGTGCAGAAATGAATTGAGACCGAGGGAAGACATTTCTAACATCTACTGTTAGTTGGTGAATGTGCATCACACTGGGTGCTTTACCTATTCTTCTCGTTTTCGTTGTTCATTGGTTTCTGATTACTCTCTCGTTTTTCTTATCATCATTTCAATTACGCCTATTTCTCTTGTCAAACAATGGTTTGGCAATGAATTGTAAGAAAATAACCTTTTTCGTTGGCGAAGCAGCCGTTAAATACGCCAACGAATTCCTTATTGTGCGTGACAGTAAACCATTCGTTGCCAGTCCAAAGCCTGGAGAAAATGTGAAGGGCTGTCAAAGTTGCAGCTCAAACAAAGCTTACAGTAGTACGGTGTTTCAAGAGCGGACCCATAACCATAATTGCTTGTACAGGATCTTATGTACTCTGTCCAGTGTTTGTGTTTTGCTATTTACGTACGTAATTCCTCACTTTGGAACACCAATTTCAGGAGTCGAAATGGTTTTGGTCGCCATTTTGAAACCGGTCAGTGGATTACAAAATCATGTTCGCATCCTTTTCACGTTTTCTGTGACCTTTACAACGAGGTATTACTCGACCCCCTTGCCATTTCAAATATTCGAGTTCTTCCCTAACTTTATGCCGCGGT
Organism: Lepisma saccharinum; assembly: GCF_977018435.1. NCBI lineage: Eukaryota > Metazoa > Arthropoda > Insecta > Zygentoma > Lepismatidae > Lepisma > Lepisma saccharinum. The sequence continues at coordinate 108,119,560 of NC_139230.1, forward strand.
GGCTCAGTCGGCAACGCGTCTGACTACCATGCTAAAGGTCCCGGGTTCGATCCCCGGCCGGTTCAAATCCGAGAACTTTTATAACGTTGGAAGCGGCCCCGGCGCCCACCCAGCGTCGAATGACATGGGTACCTGGGGGAAACCCTGGGGGGTAAAGGCGGTCAGGGGCGTGATGCTGATCACATCAGCATTATTGTAGCGATTTTCGGTAAAAACCTGGTTTATCTGTATAAAGTTACCGAAAATCCTACAATCTTCAACACCGAGTGTTGCTTGCGGTAATCCGCTCATGTTACGAAAGAAAAGTTTTGTAATTCTGGAAATTTCCTATTGGTGGCAGCACCTGTTATGCTACTTCGGCTGCTTTGTTAATCACGCCAGTTGGCATGACGTAACCTGACATACCGTGCGAAGCAAGCACACACAGTCGAGTACAGTTCGAATCACGCATCAGAAAGGGGCAGTTGTAATTGCCGTTACGGCAGTTCGAATTTGTATCGCGTGGCCTTTGCTATTTTCGGTCAGAGCGATGCAAGGGCAGTATAATTCACGTATTTATAAGCAACGTCAATGAACTAATATATACGAACGTCTGACGATAATATGTGAAAATCCAGATGTATAAAGTTTACGCGTGGGCAAAACTCGAGAAATTGGTCAAATTCTTCTTGGTGATCAACGTGTTTGGAATACGCATTGAAAAAGGACTGAAGGTTAGCCAAACACTAGAGGACGTTGTGTAGAACTTCTAAAAGGTATGAGAGTTACATTTTTAAAGTGTGCCCACAGTATTTAGTTACATAATGTAATCTCCCCAATTTCCCTAGTGTTGGAATAAGTGACGTTGTGCAAGTGATCCCCCATGAACCTATTTTACATTTGCGTACGGCGTGTTCAACTAGTACATTGATCCCTTGAGACGTAGTTAAAATAAATCACGATATATATATATGATATGGAGATTATTAAACCGAGAAAACCTCGTCATGGTAATATTCACGCTTGTTAATTTCCAGGAATTGTCCGACCAGCGGGTGATCCCAAGAATGCGCTAACTTTGTAACTTCCGTTAAACAAGGAACTGAAAGGCAAACGCGTGGATCAAAACAAGATCTAGCGCGTTCGAAAGGTTTAACAACCTTTCGAAGCCTAAGATGATAAAAGTGAGCTCACTCCCTGAGCTCACTCTCTTTTGGATTATGACGCTCATTTGAACTACACCTATCATCGACGCTCACATGGATAATTAGTCTCTGATTACTCTACAAACACATTAACATTACTGAACTACGACGATGGAACACGGAGTTACGGCTGCCTAGCACGCAACGAGTCGCATGGGATTGCTCGGTTCGGTGAGCCAAGGGTCGAAGGATAGAACCTTGGCACCTGTCACAATTCGGTCTGCAAGTAGCATCAGGACAAGAACATCACACACCTACCAGGTATGAACAAGCGTGAATAACCTTTACATCAACTTTCCATATCTCTACCCTCCTAATCGGAGCAGGTTCAGCCAACAGATACAATTAAGCTCTACCTAAATGTATAATTGAAACTTCCCTGTGACCTCAGATCCCAGGTAAAACGGGATTACAACAATATATATATATATATATGCGCTCAAGTGATATTCACGAATGCTTAATTTGAACAAGCGACTTGCTAGTGAAATTCTACATAAATTGGTAATTCTCGTTAACTGAAAAAACCACGAACCTATAATTGTTAGTCAGACGAGAAATCAGAATTAGTTACCACTAGTAGATTCTGTCCGGCGATAAAACTGTTATTAAGTTGCGAAAGATAAAATAAAGTAAACCGTCACGAAGCGAAGTCGCTTTGGAAAATCGCGACAGTGGTGATTTTTTCGACGCCTTGTTCTGGCATTAGTATCGTTGAATTAAAGAAAGTAAATTTACCATAACCTTCCTTTCGAATGAGCATCTAGTTAACGTTGCCCCCTTTTACTTGTCTAGTTGCATAATAAGAGTAACGCAAATGAAAGCCATGGGTACTGGTCACGGTTTATAACTTACGAATACAAAGTGTTGAACACTTGTTAATTAAACCGATTTTGCTGGACAAAATTGTAATTGGTTTTAAGCAAAACGTGTACGTTTTGCAATTGAATAGTTTTTGCAAGTTTTGTATCCACGTGAAATTAAAAGCAACGATTGTTGAAATTTATGAAATGTAAAAAAAAAAATGCGAGATTATGCAAATCAATTACTTCGCTTTCTTGGTGTGGCTTATTGAAAGTTATTAAGGCTGGATGACTCTACGAGTAATTGAATTGTTATTGTTAAAGAAAGACATAATTGAATATAGTTGTCAAAATTCTTACAAATTGAAGTACGTGTACGATAATTTGACCTTGCCATATCAACCAATAAATGTGGGCATACATGACATGTGTAGTTAGTGGTGAGGGCATTACTATTAACAATCGTAATACTGTTTGTTTATGCGTGCGCAAACTCGAAAATTTCGCTTAACATTTATTTTTGCAAGTGAATTGTATATGAATACGAAGCGCGACTTATGTTCCTTGTTACAAGTAATCGTACGTACCTTGGTTAGGCACCGCTTAGTCCTTCTTATAGATTTATTGGATCCAGTTTGCATTAAATGAAATTGAGTTGCTGTGAACAAGCGCGGCAAATACCTCACGACGTTTCCAACTTTAGTAATTTTGTAAGGGTTCTGCGAATATTAATATTTTGATTACGGCATCTAATGTTTATAGTTTTGGTAGCTTTTCGAAGCAGATCATTAAAAAATTCATGGTAGCAAAGCATGGTTTTATTGACATACTGATTATTGATTGTCAATTTATAAATTGCAGATCTCAATTTCTTTCGGGCAAAACTTAATGTGAAAATTTGATTTTTTTTCAACCTAGTTTAACTTTTGAATTTTGAAAAATATAATTTGATAATGTTGAGGCATATTCCACTTGATTTTGGCTTTCCTGTTAACTTTTTTAACTTTTCCCATCAAATTAAATTCTTTGTGCATATTTTTCGATTGTTTTAGAATTTTTTTTTAATTTTGTAACTTTTGCCTTTGCTTAGATATTTGCTCTTATCCATTCCAAATTCCATTTTGAAATTTACTACAGTGCTCAAAAATAGTTTTGCATATTATGATTGCATGCGGTTTGAGTCGCGATATTCCCAAAAGGTATACAATGTTCATTATATGAGCAATGCTCGAGACAGAAACCGACATAATGCGCCAAGTGAGTTCGATATTCATCAGATAGAGGCCAGTAGTTACCACATGATCCCTGAGCAGATTTGAAAGTAACCCAATGGGAGGCATTGTCCGTGTCTTATCCGCACTTGTGAGTTGGAAACTGTACAGAGAGCGGGTGGAAAACGAAGGGCAACATTCCTCGAGCAACCGTTTCTGCTATGGACCAGATTCGAATTGTAACGCTGCTGCAAGAGGGATATGGCCAAGTAGACGTCAATGTCCGTGTTGGAGTGGTGAGCAAAGGTGATGTCTCTCGAGTGTGGAAGAAGTTCAGGGAGACACAATCAGTTGCTAATCGACCAAGGACAGGGCGGCCACACAAAACAACACGCAGGGAAGATCGGTACGTGGTGATTTCGGTACGTCGTAGACCCATTGCAACTGCTACCAGTTTGTGCCAAGATCTGCGGATAGCCTCAGGAGCGAATGTTTCCATTCAGACAGTGCGGAATTGACTTCATGAGGATGGATTGACGTCAAGAAGACTCATACCCAAGTTTCCTCTTAATCCACACCATAAGGGAGACCGTGTAAGGTGGACAACAATGTACAGTGAATGGAGTCAGGAACAGTGAGAGCACACGCTCTTTACAGACGAGGTCACCATCAGTTTGCACCCGTTAAGCAAAAGCATAAGGGTTTGGAGACTATCAGATGAGAGATTGAACGAACCCTTCATCCAGGAACGTCACCAACAGCAGGGGGGCTCCATCATGTTTTGGGGTGGAATCATGTTTGGTCGATGTACGCCCCAAAATTCCTCTCCAGGGTCACCTGACCGGTCTGATGTACAGAAACGCTATTCTCGAACCCGTGGTAGCAGGTTTCGCTACAACTGTGGGGGATGGCTTCATGCTGGTGGATGATAACGCTCGACCACATCGAGCCAGAGTGGTTCAAGAGTTCCTCGATGTGCATGGCATTCGAACCATGGTGTGGCCGGCGTATTCACCAGACATGAACTGTGTGGAACATGCATGGGGACACCTGAAACCAGCAATTGTCAGCCGCGAAAATCCTCCTGTGAACAAGGTGCAATTGCGGGAGGCTGCCATTCAAGAGTGGGACAGTCTTCCTCAGGAGAAGTTGAATGATCTTATCCTTAGCATGCCCCGCCGTGTTCAAGCATGCTTTCGGGCTCGAGGTGGCTAAACACGGTACTGAACTCCCCATCTTTTGATCCCAAGCATGCCTGCGAGCCGTAGGTACACGGTATTGCACTGCCTTCTTTTGTGTTTCGCATCCCACATTTTCAATCTTGTTCTCATGGTGTGATTCTGGTATGATTTTGTTTCAACTGCATGGCTGCACTGTTTTCTTTCTGTTTGTATGTCTCCCCTGTACTCTTAAATATGATTCCATGTATCTAGTACAATAAAATGATCACAAACCCTGAATATGCAAAACTTTTTTTGAGCACTGTATAATAATTCTCTTTGGTATTATTGGAAATTAGTTTTATTCTTATGTGCTTTTCATTTATACATTTTGAGGGTCTCCCTTTTTGCATTACATTAGTTTTTATGGTGGTATTGAAATTTAACTTTTCCTTTGGAATATTGTTTGATAAATTTACTTGTTTTCAGTTCTTTTGTAGAGATGACGTTCTTAGTTCAGCCTTCTCCTTTTCCAAATTTCATTCCTCACATATCACAACCGGTTCTTATACCACCTACTCCTTTTCTTCATGTACCTTCGGTTGGAAATTTTGAGGAACTAATGTTACCACCTGAGTCAACTTCTGTCACTAATCACATCAGATACACCACTGCATTGGATTTATTGAGGAATTTACCTCTTACTGATGGCTCTGATTCTGAATTATTGTTTCAGTTCCTACTTATTTTGTACCGTACCTTGAATTTGAACTTATTGGATATCGAAGCCTTGCTTTTACTAGCATTTTCTAGAAATTTAGGTCCATTCAAGGAAATTTGGTACCAGGCTTTATTAGAGAAATTTCCTTGGCCACTTTTTATTCGTGTCATATGGCACAGACTTGTTCCACCTGACTCTATTAGACCTTTAATCAATAAACATTTATTGCGTGGTCAATTGCCTTCGGAATTTCTTTCAACATACTTGAATGTGTGTATGAAGCATTTCATATCTTACCAATTGATTGGAAAGAGGAAAACTTAATGTATTCCATAATGACCGGTCTATAATCGTCAACTCGTCTTCATTTGGTAGGATACCAACGTCCACCAACAATAAAAGCCTTTATGCACATGGCACGTGAAATTTGGTCAATGGAATTGCGTTCAATAAAAATGTTAATGTTTCACAACATGAACTCCACCTGCCAAGTTCTATTTCTGTTGAGCCAGATGTTTTACTTTTGAATACATCAAAAGTGAAGGTGGGCCCGACCCTGTGGCCGAGTGGTTAGGACATCGCGCTGCGACGCCAAGGGTCCCGGGTTCGAATCCCGGTCGGGCTTGGTTGTTTGTGAATGTCCATTCATCAATTTCATCATTTCATCACTCATCCCCATCTTTGCAAATTAGCCAAGAGGCACAAAACGCGAAGTAAAATAAACTAAATCAATCAATCAATCAATCAAAAAGTGAAGGTGGAAAATGACACCAACACTAAATCATCTTCGAACTTGCCACAATTTCGTGAGGAATCTTCTTCATCATCTCCAACATCTATTTCTCCAGAATACATAGCGACCCCAGTAAAGACCGCTAGCTTTGATTTAATTCGTGTAGATCATTCTTTTCAGATGAACGAAAAATCAGTGCTTGTCGTACAAGCCCTTATTAACGCTACACCGTCTCGTATATTTTTAGACTCCGGAAGTTCGTTTTTTTTAAATTGCCAGTGGGTTTCTTTCAACTTTAAAGATCCGCTCACCTCTTTTGCAGGACATCACTCAAACACTTCATACAGTGGATAGTAAACCTTTAAATTTGAATTCAAGGGTACTTCTTTCTATCAAGATAGATTATTTGTCCTGGAAATGGCATTTTTGGATTTCCGATGCTCTTCCTTTTCCTGTCATCATGGGGTCTGATTTTCTATAACATTCACAGGCTAGTATTTCCTTTGCTGATTTGGCACTTACCTTTCCATTTTATACTGGGTCTGTTTCTTTTGTTCGTAAACCTCCATTTCAGCAAAGGATTGCGGATTCTCCTTCACCTCCCATTCCATTAGAACCTGTTTCAATTCCTGCTTCCATTGATATTTTATTGAAGGATTTTCAAGATGTAGTTACGGCGCGTGTTGGTGAGTGTAACTTGGATCCAGTTACTATTCCCATTGTCACTGATGTACCTTTTAGCACCAAACCCTTCCAATTGAATCCTAATCAAACAGCGATATTGCGTGAGCAAATTCAAGATCTTCTGTCACAAAATATCATAGTGGAATGTTCATAGCTTACGCTTCACCATGTTTTTTGGTAAACAAAAAGGATGGAGGACATCGTCTGGTATGCTCTTACAAGCATCTAAACAGATTAACTGCCTACGATAATTTTCCCCAACCGAAAATTGACCTTACTTTTCAGCATTTACAATCGGCAAGAGTCTTTTCATGTTTGAATTTATGTAAGAGTTTTCACCAGACCCGATTAGATGAACAGAGTAAAAATCTCACTTCCTTTGTTACATCATTTGGACAGTATCGTTATACTAGGGTTCCTTTTGGGATTAACCTTGGCACACAAATGTTAACTCGTTCTTTGGATACAATTTTGGGTAAATTTAAGAACAAATTTCTTATCAATTATGCAGACGACTTGCTTGTTTATAGTTCAGATGAAACAACCCACTTCCAACATCTTCAGCAAATACTACATGCTTTGCGAGAGGCCGGTTTAACGGTTAACCCATCAAAATTTACTTGGATGCAACGGGAGTAAAGTATTTGGGGTAACGTTTGCGTGAGGCTCAGCTTATTTTGGATCCTGACAGAATTTCTGCGATTCAAGAATTCCCTCCTCCAAAAAAAACAACAAAAAAAACAACAACTTGAAAGCTCTGCAACGCATTCTTTATTTACTTGCTTACTATGCTAAATTTATACTTTCCTATGCTGATCTTACTAACTTTTTGACTGATAAAAAGAAAAAGGGAGTCACTTTTGTTTGGACTGAAAATGACCAATTTCAATTCGAGCGTTTAAAACGTTTTTTTAATACTGTATTAGCCTTGCCTGACTCTTCACGGGATTTTGTACTGCAGTATGATGCGTCTGGGTTGGCTCTAGAAGCCACACTAAATCAACGTGAACAGAATGGTTCTTTACGTCCCATCGCGTTCGCTTCCCGCAAACGCACAGAGTTGGAGCGTCGACAGCCCATTTATGAGGCAGAATGCTGCTAAATTGTTTTCGGATTGAAGAAATTTGAGACTTATCTCGCAGCCAAACCTTTCACCTTACAGACGGATAATCAAGCCTTGCCTTGGCTCCTCAGACATCCCGAGCAATATGGCAAATTTGGACGTTAGCTCCTATATCTCTTTAGGTTTTCATACTTGGTGGAGCATATCCCGTTCCGTCTCAATCCAGTAGCTGATTGCTTATCTTGAATGTATTGTCCGGAAGAATTCCAGCCCTCTCTCCAACCAAGTACATTTCTGGCTTGTGCAGCACCTACATTTCAGGTAATACCATTTAATAAGGCAGATATTATTGACCTAAAACGTAAGGATTCTGGTTTGGTTAAGATTATCCAAATACTTCAGTCAGGACAATCTAATAAACATTATGCTTTGTACCAGGACATGTTGGTATGGCAACCTCCTCAGACAAATTCCTCGTTAGTGGTTGTTCCACAGTCAATACAACATTTGATTTGTCGCTATTATCATGATACCCCTGCAGGTGGATCACATTTAGGCATTCACAAATGTACAAAAAAGATCAATTCTTTATTTTGGTGGCCTACCTCTTGCCAAGACATCAAACAGTACGGACAATCTTGCGATATATGTCAGAAGCCATAGTTGAACACGCCGTACTCAAATGTAAAATAAGTTCATGGGGGATCACTTGCACAACGTCACTTATTCCAACACTAGGGGAATTGGGGAGATTACATTATGTAACTAAATACTGTGGGCACACTTTAAAAATGTAACTCTCATACCTTTTAGAAGTTCTACACAACGTCCTCTAGTGTTTGGCTAACCTTCAGTCCTTTTTCAATGCGTATTCCAAACACGTTGATCACCAAGAAGAATTTGACCAATTTCTCGAGTTTTGCCCACGCGTAAACTTTATACATCTGGATTTTCACATATTATCGTCAGACGTTCGTATATATTAGTTCATTGACGTTGCTTATAAATACGTGAATTATACTGCCCTTGCATCGCTCTGACCGAAAATAGCAAAGGCCACGCGATACAAATTCGAACTGCCGTAACGGCAATTACAACTGCCCCTTTCTGATGCGTGATTCGAACTGTACTCGACTGTGTGTGCTTGCTTCGCACGGTATGTCAGGTTACGTCATGCCAACTGGCGTGATTAACAAAGCAGCCGAAGTAGCATAACAGGTGCTGCCACCAATAGGAAATTTCCAGAACTACAAAACTTTTCTTTCGTAACATGAGCGGATTACCGCAAGCAACACTCGGTGTTGAAGATTGTAGGATTTTCGGTAACTTTATACAGATAAACCAGGTTTTTACCGAAAATCGCTACAAATCTCCCCGTTCTGGCTAAAAAGAAAACCTTCGGCATCATCCTAACTTAGGAAGTTGATAAACATGAATTAGATTTCCAATATATTTACCCAAAAGATACAACCTAAATGCTATAAAATAAATAAACGTTTAACAAACCAGCACCAAATTTTCACTTCTCAAAAGTGTATTCGACAAAGCGAATAAAATGCAAAAATATTAGCATAAGTTAAAAATATAAATATATAAATTGAATGAAAGCCATGTAAAAATGTGCCAATATAGCATAATACCAATATATGATTAAATATTGAAAAAATATATATAATTTTCAAATAATGGATGACTATGAATGAATGATCTGATTTGATTTGATTGCAATCATTTCTAAATGGAGAAACAAAATATGAATGAAGTATCATTGATTCCAATGAAAAAATGGTGACAAATTTTATATCATAATTAACATATTTTAAATGTTCCACATTTAAATTCCAAAAATAGAATGTTTGCTGGTACCCTTATAGAACTATACCATACCGTGCCTTCGTGAATCTCTTAGTTATGTCGGTATATATTGTTGTTGAAGAAAACCATAATCGACGTTGAACATGACGCTGTATGTTGAACGACATGAAGTAGGTAAAGCATGCATATCCCATATTTCCTATATTTTGCCAGTCGGTACGGCAAATTGTAATGGACGAACATTTTCTCTATTTAACGACATGAAAGTAAAAATAACCAAAAATTAAAAAGGTGAAACGAAGAAGTGATAGGAAAGAAATAGAAAAAGGAAATATTTTTTTAGATTGAAAGGACAAGGATTGAGCATCTATTACAGTTCAAGCAAAATTTTAAAGAAATGACTAAATGAAAGGCTCTTTAAGCTGAAAGTACATTCAAGTTGAAATTGAAAATTTATAAGCAAAAGTTAAGTAAAGGTCTCATAATATACAGGGTGAACAGAAACTATATGGACAAACTTCAGGAGGTGATTCCTGACAGGTAAAGGAACAAAAAAGTTCATATCAACATATGTCCGGAAACTCATATTTCCCAAGGTAGATGGCACTGAAGAATGACATCATCCTCTTATAACAACACTCACAGTGTGCTTTTTCGTGTTGCATGATTGGAGCTACGTCGAAGCACCATGGTCCGTTATTCATACCAGGATCAAGCAGCGATGGTCCTCGTATACATACGGTCAAGCAGATGGAAATGATCGAGAGGCCGCACGGATTTATCGAGCCATGTACCCGGACAGACAGCACCACCCAAACCACAAAACCTTTGCAGCCATTTATGGGCGTTTGTGTAAGCATGGGTTCTTTCATACAGGCGAACATGGAGGGCGGCCGCGGCATGTGCGTACACCAGATCTGGAGGAACATGTACTATACGATATTGAGAACAACCCCAGTACAAGCTCTAGGCAAGTGGCCCGCCAGCATGGTGTAGGTCAAGCGACGGTGTTGTGTATCCTGCATGAAAACTGCTACTACCCCTATCACCTGCAACGTGTGCAGGGATTATCACCAGCGGATTTTCCTCTAAGGGAACGGTTTTATTTTTGCTGGTTTTTGCAACAGGTCACCACCATATTGTGATTTCTGTCGTCAGTCCTCTTCACAGATGAAGCGACCATTGGTACAGATGGTATCGTCAACCTACACAATCGTCATCTGTGGGCTACAACTAATCCTCGGGCAATGGTTGAATCGTCTCATCAGCAAAGGTTTAGCATCAATGTTGGGCAGGGATTATTGGCGACGATCTATTTGGACTATTTTCTTCTTCCACAATGCCTTAACGGACAGACGTATCTGGATTTCCTGCAGAATACTGTGCCTCATTTGCTTCAGAATGTACCTTTGGCAATACGACAGGTAATGTGGCTGATGCGTGATGGAGTGCCAGCCCACTTTCGCATTATTGTTCGTCAACACCTCAACAACATCTTCCCCAGAAGATGGATCGGACGAGGAGGACCTGTGTCATGGCCCGCTCGATCACCGGACTTTAAACCCCTTGAAGTTTACTTGTGGGGCATCTGAAAAGTTATGTGTATGCTGAGGCAGTTCCTGATGTGCAGACCCTTGAACAGCGTGTCCGTGTAGCCTGGACGCTGTTCGGGTAAAGGCTGGAACATTCGAACGAGTGAGGCAATCCATGATGCGACGTGTTGCCGCTTGCATTGCATCCCATGGAGGCCACTTTGAACACTTGTAACATGGATGAAAGTCATGGCATGTAATGTGTACCAGTACTAATTGCTTTATTGCAGACTCACCGTCCATTTCCGGACATAAGTTGATATGAACTTTTTTGTTTCTTTACCTGTCAGGAATCAACTCCTGAAGTTTGTCCCTATAGTTTCTGTTAACCCTGCATAGAAAAAATGGTGAGGCACCAAACATTTATATGAAAGATATGAAAAGCATTGAAAAGATCAAAAGAATGAAAGAAATATGGCACACTACAAATATACAATATTACCCGTTATCCAAATATATTACAGAGCATTACAATTTAAAAAAAAATTCCAGATGATGATGACTAATTATTAAAATGGAAAACAGACAACAGTATATCATAGGTACACACCTTGCAAGAAAAAAAAAATATAAAGATTATACACATACATACACTAAACAAGTTTGCGTACGCAATCTTGAAAGTCTCTTTCTACAGTATCTAATCATATGCCCGTTAGATGAAGATCTAGTTTGATGTACTTGTGATTGGTCAAGAAAAAGGTAGCCAATGGATTTGAAGATTTTAAATCTGGTGGAGGTGAATCAAGGACATGGTAAGGTTTAATATTGGAAATATGCACCTTACGTAAAAATGCTTGAGTATCCGGATCAACCAGAAGAACCGTGACAGGATCTAAAAATTTAAAAATTTGGAGAGGACCAGACCAACGCTCTTGTAGCTTAGCTGAAACCTTTTGAAGAGCGTTACTCTGCGGAAAAGTGCGATATAGCACTAAATCGCCAACCTTAAAGTTACAATCTTGACGTTTTGGGTCGTATTTATTTTTACGAACATACCAGGCCTTTTGTAAACAGTGATATGCCTGTGCCCAGCATTCAGCCCGCTCAGGAGAAGGAGGTCCGGCTAATTCCACCTCAGATTGTAGGTCCCAATGAAAATTCATGGGTCCATCAATGTCTCGGCCGAAAAGAATTTGAGACGGCGATGTCTGGATACCATCATGGATTGCAGTGTTAAAGGCGAAAGCTACATCTTGGAGATGAACATCCCATTTTGTATGGTCATCCGAATGATAACAATGAAGGGAGGCCTTTAGATTGCGTATAAAACGTTCTGCCAAAGATGGATTTGGATAATAGGCACTCGTATAAATATGTTTTATTTGAGACTCAAATAAGAAATTGTTGAAAAGACGAGATCTAAAGTATGAAGGGTTATCCGAAACGAGTTCACACCTGCCCCAAAGGTAAGAAATAAGGAACGTAATTTGTCTACCACCTGAAGATAAGTAGCAGAACAAATAGGATGGAGAAGGCATCGACCACCACCAATATGAAGGTGTTTCCTTTTGAAGAACGGACCAAAAGTCCCACAAGATCAATATAAAGACGACGCCAATGATGACGAATGATCTCCGAGGAGAGAAAACCTGGAGGCTTACGAATGGCTAATTCTGAAGGCACCGCTTAGTCCTTCTTATAGATTTATTGGGTCCAGTTTGCATTAAATGAAATTGAGGTGCTGTGAACAAGCGCGGCAAATACCTCACGACGTTTCCAACTTTAGTAATTTTGTAAGGGTTCTGCGAATATTAATATTTTGATCACGGCCTCTAATGTTTATAGTTTTGGTAGCTTATTATTTTTGAACCATCGAAGCAGACCGTTACAGTGGGATGAAATTCTTAAACCGGGCATAAAACTGTTTTGTCTTAGTTATTGGAAGGAACGTTCTAGTGACTGGAATAATAAATATATTTTTTATTACCGTTCGCTGCGTGAACTTATACATGAAGCCACTGAAGGGAAACAAGTGCAAACAGAGGTAAAACGTGTACAAGTTGTACTGCTGCGAATGACAGCTGAAAGACGACAAGGTGTAAAAACTCGTAGCAGGCTCCCCCACTTTGACAAAGAAGAGGTTGCATCTACATATAAGCTGCAAGAAAGACACAATGCGAAAAGACAATTTATTAGTGAAATAAACGATAATTCTGGAATTAAAATAAAAACAGCCCCGGAAATACGTAATAGAATTTACAACTATTTTGAGAATCAATTTTCTCAACCAATAACACATAATGTAGATTTGACTTATAACTTGGAATCCTTTTCCGGGGTCCTTGACGATGAGGAACGTGAGAAATCAAATAACGACTACACAAGCGAAGAAGTATTCCGAGCGGTTAGGTCGGGGCAGCCGTTTTCTGCACCCGGTCTGGATGGGATACCAAACAAACTCTGCCAAAACATTTTGGACGTTGATGGGAAAAACAATAACTGAATGGATAAATGCAGTGTTCTTAAGGTATAAAATGGGATTATAGTTTTAATACCAAAATGTGTGAAACCCACTGAAATTGGTCAATATAGACCCATTACCCTCCTATGTACTGATTATAAAATATTCTCTCGCTGTATGCTAGGCAGACTTATGCCCTATGTAGAAAAAACTAGCTGGAGATACACAATATGTTTTTTGTATGAACAAGAAAATAACAAATGTCTTACAAACGCTTCGTGAAGTGCTTACCTGTTATAGAGTCAATAGCAATAACCATGATAATGCTATATTAGCAATAGATTTTGAACGAGCATTTGACTCGGTACACCAAGATTACATATTTAATGTGCTTCAAAAGTATGGTATATGTGGACATTTTTTGTCAGCATTTAAAAGCCTTTATAGTAACGCAACATCCAAAATACAAATAAATGGATTTATGACAAGAGAACTTCCTATTCACAAGGGAGTAAGACAAGGTGACCCATTATCGATGATAGCTTTCTGTATTTCATTCAAACCCCTCCTCTCTGCATTAGAAAAGCAAGTACAAGGCATCACCATACAATCTACAAACATTAAGGTGTTGGCCTATGCTGATGACGTCAATGTATTAATAAATACGCAGTCTGATATTGCTGCAACGTCTAAAGTATTACAGGAATTTGGTTCCCTTTCAGGGCTCACAGTAAATCAGAATAAATTAACTCTTATGCATTTAAACCTGGATATAAGTTACCCTCAGAGCGGAGAATTTCATGTTGTTCCAACGATAAAAATACTTGGAATAATTTTCGCGCACTCCCTTCAACGAATGATCCAGTTAAACTATGACAGAGTGATAAATGGTGTTAAAGCAGTTCTACAAATGAATAAATTTCGCATACTTAGTATACAGTCAAGAGTGACGTTTGTACAGGTGTATGCTCTCTCCAAGGTGTGGTATGTAGCAAAAATCCTCCCGTTGCGGCAACTGGATATTAATAAGCTCAAGAGTGCTGTGAACTGGTTTGTCTGGAACGGTCAAATCTTGCGTGTAAATCACGCAACGCTTTGTTTACCCTATGCAGAAGGGGGAATGAACCTTGTAAACGTGGAATATAAAAGCCAGGATCTACGTATTCAAACTGATGTAACGACACTGATTCAACACCCTAACAGCCTCACTAGTAAAGTTCTGAGAAACGCCTTGGACAACATTCAAATGGAGGCCCCCGTTGATGTTACAAGACTTCCGGACAGATTATGGTATTTTAAGAATACCATAGTGAACATCAGTTACGTTTTAATACAATCTCCTATCCTTCCAACGCAAGAGACGTCGAAAATATATAGAAGAATGTGTGCACTATCACAAAAACAGTGTAAAATTGTAGATCTGAATCCAAGAGTCAATTGGCCAGAAGTATGGAATAATATACAGGCACGCCACTTTACGTTAAGAGTCAGATCAGTGTGGTATATAATTGTACACCAAATATTCATTACTGGAGTTAAACTTTATGATATAAAATTAGTAAATACTCCAATGTGTGCTACATGTAATGTACAATTTAATTTAGTGCAGAAGCTTAGTGAATGTCAAATAATCCAAAAATCATGGATATATATATCAAAAACTTTTGAGTTCAATTTGTCGTACATCAGAACGTAACATTTCAGTAAATATTCTTTTGTATCCTTCCTTTGCATATTATCCAAAAACAAAACGTCACAGTGTACAATGGCTCTTAGGCCAATATGCTCTTTTTGTATCCATATATAGGCAACAAGATGTTCACACCCAATTTATCAATCACCTGCACCTGGAATACCAAATGATCCCTCGTTGTAAAAGAGATATGTTATATGCAAATTTCCTAAATGTAATGTTCACTTTATAATGACCTGAAATGTATAACATGTACAATAATACGTAATAGTTTCAACGAAATGTAAATAATAATAATTTTAATAAAAGTCGTTAACGCGTCTGACTACCATGCTAAAGGTCCCGGGTTCGATCCCCGGCCGGTTCAAATCCGGGAACTTTTCTAACGTTGGAAGCGGGTCCAGCGCCCACCCAGCGTCGAATGTCATGGGTACCTGGGGTAAACCCTGGGGGGGGGGGGGTAAAGGCGGTCAAAGGCGTGATGCTGATCACATCACCCCCACTCACGACCGGATCAACAAAGTGTGGGGCGTTACACCCACATCCCCTATACGCCTTCGTGGCGTGGTGCTAAGCACAGGGGAGCACTTTACCTTTACCCCCAACCTAAAAAATATCCTGGTCCACAACCAGTGGCGAAGCGTAGAGTTCCTAGCAGGGTAGGCACAAAAGTGCGATAATATCCATTAGTTGCTTGAATGTGTAAAGGGGGGCGGGGGTTATGTCATGGAGAGTGGTTCAATGTCTCTCCTAGTCGCTTCTTTACTTGCCAGTGGCATGACGTTTTTCAAACGTGTTGTTACCGGCTTTCAGTACGACAATTTTGTATGTCTGTTAGACGTTATCTCATCCTGCCCACCATATTACATCGATGTAGATTTTTGTTTATTTCTGTTGTTTTTTCCTTTAACCCCTGAGTGATTTATGCACACACCTCTAGAAAGAACTACCAATCATGAGACATCGCGAAAATCCAACGAATAGTGGTCGAACCCTGTTGTCAATTTTTCAACCCTATTTTCTAAATTTATTTATTTATTTTGCAATTGAGGTGAAAAGGGGAAGAAGAACCCATCATTTTCGGGTCAGTATGTGCCGTGAGCAGACGACAAGATGTTGCACTCTCAGCGACTGTCAGTTTGGTACGAACTACGTACTTTTGCCAACTTAGTTTTTAGGAGCAAGACTTCCTTGCAACGAGGAAAACACCATTGTTATCTGTTGTCTAACTAAATGAATGGTTGTAATTAAATACAGCCTTGGCTTTGCAGATAAATGAATTTCTGACATCTGTATGTGCAAATAAACATAATTTAAATTTTGGTTATTTTCATCTCATCGTGACGATGAGAATGTATGGCGAATGGAATTGATGAATTAGAGGATCAAGAAACATTGACATGACCACAATCAGGTCACCTGGGTTCGTAACGTGTTAGGACGATCACTACGCTGCGGAAGCTATCAAGAAAATACAAAGGTAAAGGTGACCTCTCACATTCAGTGTGAATACAAAACGTCACATTGTAGTTTGATCTGCCCTTCGTGTGAGTGGACACCTTTACGTGGACATAACATCCTTGTTTTGGACCCTACTATGATGGCAACACGACAGGTTACTATATAACATATAAACAGGTTATAATAAATAACTGTAATTGCTCGAGAGAAATAGAATCCCAATTTTTAGGCGCGATTTAGCTCTTTTCTGACAATCCAATGTGACAAAACTGGCTTGTTCCGCCAGACATTAACCGGACATGGCCCACGAGAATAACCCCGTAACACTCTTTGTCCTAAACCCCGAAGAAATCTTCCCATGCATTGTACTCTCAAAGCCCTCTCCTCTTCAGGGTAAACGAAACGGCCTACCTCTTCGCTTGTGTCGCCTGCATAAAAAATGTCTACTCGACGAGAGTGTTAATGCATTAAATAACGTTTCAACAACTTCTTAGCATTAACTTCATAAATCTTCAAATTTTGCTGCCACTTGCCACTGCTACTTACAAAGGAAAATAGAGTTTAAAAAATTTTAGAAATGAGTGTTATAAGAAAGAAAGAACAAAAGTGGTTCCTACCTTACCGATGATTTCATTTTCACTCAAACACCAGTTCGGCATGATACGATTAAGAACTCAATATTTCTTGCATATCAGTCCAATCAGGCACTTTCTTGCATAAATCTGATCTCTGCACAGGACACGAATACCAAACAAAGCTCTACCACCACGAACCTCGCGCTCGCGATCCACGCTGCCTTGTAGCGTCATGGGGAGAGCAAGTTTTCACAGACAGCGAACAAGCCAGGGAAATCCCGTTCACGATAAAAATAAATTATTCTATTTCCAGTGAAAGTAAAACTACTTTGTCAATATAGGGCGTAACTAGCATTTTAATTTACATAATTTGGGATGAAGACTTACTTTACAAATATAAGTGTTTTTAGACTTTCTGTTTACGCTACGGTGCTGGGTGAATCGACAAGACCATCAGCACTCCGACCAGAAAACGAAGTCAGAACTACATTACTCCGTAATTTTCAATTTCGCTTACTCTTGTCTATGACAGGAAGAAAAACCTAAGTTTCGTACAAAATATGGAGAATGTACAGTTCTGTTCACAAGATCTGGCACACTCGTTTGAGTTAAAGATCAGCTTCGGAACCGATCGAGTGTGGCAGTACAGCCGAAGTAAAGGTTCGGGAAAACAGCACTATGCAGTGTTGCTTACCACGAAAGTTTTTCACCGGATGCAGTGAATTTTCTGACTTGCCGAGTGAAAAAATATGGTTACAGGAAAGATTTGCATTTTATTCATTAATGCAATGCAGTATCCAATTTTAAAAGAGAATGGCGGGGGAAAATTCAGGAAAATAAGTACGAGACAAGCAGTATCCCATAACTAATCCAAAAAAAGAAAAAAACTGCCTCAATCCCTTCGCTTGCGAATAGCTGATGTTCATTTGAAAGCAGAGGGGAGGTGGTTCCATTACCTCTTTCCCTAGATTAACGTAACAGCGAAGTCGACGTTCACCAAGAGGACCCGGGTTCGAATTCCGACCTGAGCGTGGGTGTTCTTTGCGAGTGTCCCTTCATAAATTTTCTATATCATCATTTATCTTCTTCGTCGCGATTAACTAAAAGGGAAGAAAAGCGAAGCTAACGAAATGCGACTGGAGGAAATAAACAATCCAAGGCAATAAGAATATCTATCACGGCCCGAATGATGTGACTTCAGGATCACTTTCGTTACTTTCTCTTACGTATGCAAACTGCTTTTCTAGATTGTAATTTGAACACGAAAGTAGGATAAAAAAAAGCTCCCAAAATCAGTACAGGCTGAATGAATGTCTTCACATTTTCCTGAAAAGCCACCCTTCTTCAAACAGTTAGTTTAAAAATATAATTATTTATGTGCCATTGACATATAAGATTCGTCGCCACATACAAGAATCTGCTATGTTGACAGAAGTTAGAGAACGAATATCATTAGGGGTTGGCAACACTAACATTGCACAAAAGCACGTCTTCGATCGTCTTCAATAATATACACACACAACATTAGCTTATAGTCTGTGAGCATTAAAATTTCAGTAACCACCAAACGTCTCTAATTCCCTTATTTTCGTATTTTTCACATTGATAGTTACGTATTCTGCATTCCTAAGGATTCTTCAAGTTCGCGTTTCGTTTTTTCCACGCAAATAATGTCAATTTTAGAAATATCGAGAATTTTTATATTGTTCGCTTTCGCTTGCGTTACATGCGATATGGCGGAGAAATCTTGACTAGCGTTGTCCATGATCAGTGGTTATGCAGTGTTGCAACCTTCTTCATAGAAAAATAACTACTTTGGTGTTACTGATTTTGTAGTTCTTTCCAGATTCCAAAAACGCACGAACCATGCACGGATAACCCCACGAATGATTGATAAATAGCCCCACGAACTATGCACGGGAAGGTTACGTTAGGTTGTGTTAGGTTAGGCAAACATAGTTAAATTTGTTTTTTTAAAATTAGAAAAATATTTTTTTTCGGGTTCGAAAACCCAACGAACCATGCACGGAAAGCCCCACGAACCATTCATAAATAGCCCCACGAACCATGCACGGCAAGGTTAGGTTAGGTTGTGTTAGGTTAGGCAAACATAGTTAAATTTGTTTTTTTAAAATTAGAAAAAAAAATTTCGGGTTCGAAAACCCCACGAACCATTCATAAATAGCCCCACGAACCATTCACGGATAGCCCCACGAACCATTCATAAATAGCCCCACGAACCATTCACGGATAGCCCCACGAACCATTCATAAATAGCCCACGAATCATTCACGGATAACCCCACGAACCATTCACGAATAGCCCCACGAACCATTCATAAATAGCCCCACGAACCATTCATAAATAGCCTTAGAGATACTGGGCGAAAGGGGGGGGTTATAGCCCCCATCAACCTCACATTGAGCACGCCACTGATCCTGTGCACGTCATGTTGTCGCAAGTTCGTAATCAGAAATGATGAACAGTAACTCACGTTTATTTACGTTTTAGAACTGTTACACAGTTACAAAACCGCGTATTTGGAAACACTGATCGGTTGTTACGTCATTAAACGCACGCAAAAATTTGGTTCACGTAGTAGACGGACATCAAGGGAACAGCTTTCGTGCATCGGAGTGACATTAATGCCAAAAATTACATGATTTACCGGCAAAAAAATTTAAGCGAGGGGAAAATACACTTCCAAGACCTTCCTAAAGTATAAATAACCTCATTTTGGTAAGTACTTTCTCCTGTAAAAGTGAAGAAATACGTTTTGGGGAAAAAAAGAAAATTTTACCCAACGTTACCACTTTTAGTCCTCAATTGTGAGTTTTACAGTGTTACTCGGTTTGTAATCTCTGATGAGATTTTGTTTACTACTTTTAGTATTATGAGACAAGAAAGCAAGTTTTATTCATGAGATGTAGCAGAATTTACCCTATATATAGTAGCTAAATTCACACAATAGAAAATTTCGTACTCATACACAAGACTGTAATTGGAGGTTTTACCTCTATTGAGGGAATTACACCAACCTATCCGTGTTGAAAATTATGCATTTATTTCTACAAAGTTTGATCTCATCTCAAATATGTATACTTTTAAAAAAATACTGTGGTGTGTGCTGTTGTCTGGCACATAGATTAGAATATTATATAAACTTTATTTTTTAACTCCATTTTAAATATTATTAGGGAAAGAGACTTGGGACAACCCAATCAGGAAACTAAAATATTTACACAATATTGGAGACGCTTAAATAATATTTTTCTTCTTGATGCAGTCGCAATTTAGCTGTCACTAATTTCAAAATGCGACTGCAATTTTGAGTTTGGCGCCTATCTGAACTCATCAAGTTTGCAATATTTGGTCTTGCCTCCTTTCTATGCAGCAACATGGGCTATTTCACTTTTTCATTATTGAACTATGTTTTTTTATGTTTCATGAATGTATTTACAGAATCAATTTTATACTTCCCTAGCTTAATCGTGCCTACAAACATTATAGAAACAAAGGTCTCCCCGATGGCATAGTGGTAAAGTCGTCACCTTCCAATCGGTTGGTCCGGGTTTTGATACCCGGTGAAGGTATGCTGTGGTTCGGATTTACCTCAAACTGTAGGCCTAGACCCGATTAGACTCCCTTTGCATGAGCGGGTTTAAATAAAAAGTCAAGCTCATGATGGAACAACTATAAAAAATATCAGCCTAAATCTGTATTGAAGGTACTAACTTCATAACATCTAGTACCTTAAACTCTCCAACAGTGAAGTGTGACCTGCCGATAGATTTGCGAGACATGCCAGAAGCATGTCACTTTGAAAATTAAATATTTTTTACAAAAATAAAGTCATTATTTTGTTCTTTTTTGTGTATTTTCCCCTGAAAACGAAAAATATAGGTTTCTCTTTGGCACTACTTTTTTACATCTCAATGTTTGCTATTGAATTGAAAGTTGGCGGCTTTCGCAATTACGTTATGCATTAATCACATTCGTAAATGCCAAATTGAGCCGATGAAATTTAGTCTAATTTCTAAACATGTCACATGTAACTTTTCACCTTCAAAGAAAAAAAAAGTTAAAGAAAATATTGGTCTCACCAGGCTTCGAACTCAGGTCATGAAGTTTCAGAATTCTAATTTAAAGAGTAAAACGAGATGTGTCATCCCCACGACACATGCGCTCTATGCACTCATTGTGTGCGAAGGTTTATGCATGGAACCTCACTCTTGCTTCCTGGTGAGGAGCCAGTTGCGAGGGAAAGACGTGATTCCTTATATTTGTCTAGCGCTTGCATAATTTGTTGGCTGATTTACTTTCATTTATTTTACTTCTATTTTCTGTTACCTTTGGCTAATCGCGAAGATGAGGATGAATGACGATAAGTTGAATGATTCAATCACAAACGCAAATGAACAACACGCACATGTTAGTCCGGAAGGGGAGATAGGGTGGCGTGCCTCCGTTTGTATGTGAACATATAATATAGGACGCAAGGAAATGGGTTGGAAATTAAAAAATGGAGATTATTAGAAAAATTGTAAATGTATTCTTATTGGAGGAAGGAGTGGCTACCAAAGGTAAGAGGGATGAGAAAATGCATCTTGAAAAATACGAAAAATAATTATTGATATGATTAAAATAATTCAAATATCTAATTATCAATCAAATGAATTTACGTTTGTTTTCTAAACATAACATCAATGATTTTCGTCCAATAATAGTAGTTGAAGATTATTTGTATTTGTTTTTAATAAAAACACCTTCATGGCAGACAGCAATGTCTTGACTTTACAATTTTAACAGCAAATTCCTCCTCTCATTCAGGAATTACTGATATGGAATAGAGCGTGAAACCAGTCTGTCAGTGTTTGTTTGTGTGTGTGCTTTTGCAGATGCTACCTTCACTCATCAGTTGTGAATCCACCTTGTGGGGACCACACCGACTTGTTGGTACCAAAATCCGGTCCCCACAAGGAAATCGTTACGAAAATACCTTTAGAAGCTTCGTATCACTGCTCTTGAATTTTTGAAGAATGATAACGGAATTACCTAATAGAAAATACATGCAAGAACCTGATGCATAGCATCCTTACGTGGGCAGATTTGTTTTTCACTTGTTCCCACAGGGTGGCAAATTTCAATGCAACATATATGATGAGCTTACTATTTACCCCACCCACCAGGTGGCAGAAAAATAGCGTCCGCGTTACACACCCACACGCTCTGGTTTTATCGCCCTTCTTGGTACCCAGGGAGAAGTGGAGTAAGGAGGGATGTTTCGGGTGGTGGAGGTGCGGTGAAAGGGGGAACGCATACACACGATTTCTTTCCGTGCAGATCTTGTTGGTACCGGAGAATCACCTCCCGATCAAAGGCCAAGATATTTAAGGTGTATCGTCGCTCGTTAGGAAAGGTTGAGACAGTGTCTGGCTGAAGGTCACTTTTTACCCCCACACAGAGGCCTGCACAAGACCTGGAGCAGACCCGTTCGCGAGACATCGCTCCTGAAATGCCATGCAACCTGTGCAACACCCTCGCTTGAGCACCTTGCCTGACCACCTGCCCAGACCGTTCTTGGCAGGTATTGAAAACCCGCCGGGTACCTAATAGGTATCAGTGCGTTCATTCAATCAACTGCACGCCCCTCCCTCTGCATGACGTAGTTGCTTCGAGTACAAACTGCACCGGGCGCACACCTGTCTGCAGTGTTGTCAACTGCAATAGATTTTCACTACTTAGAAGGGAACTCAAATCTTCGTAAGCCACATCGCCATTGAAATGAGATTTACGAATGTTGCAACTCCCCCCCACACACACACACACATTGAAATAGGTTTTCCGTGGCACAGGATCATAAGTATATGTCGTAAACAACCAATATATATATATATATATATATATATATATATATATATATATATATATGTATATATATATATATATATATATGTATATATATATATATATAGGGCAGGACTGAAACATGTCACGTTCGACGATGAGGTCGCGAGTCGAACAACGCACTGTTCTACTGCAAACACCATGGCCGTAACCAGGTAGGGCCAGGGGCATTGCCGTTACCCTCGTTTGGGGGGGGTGTGGCAAGTACATGGATAAAAGTGCGTACAACAACAATAACAATAATAGTAATAAAGTAGCATCAAAGGCATTATTATCCTCATAAATCATGCAAAAAGGGGGTAGAAGTCGGTTCTCACGCATTTGTGTTGAAACAGAGGATTAGAAATATATTTCAACACGTCAATTTCACATTAGCTAATAATGGAAAACGAGCACACAAACTGTATTTGAAAGAAAGAATTTGCATGATAAATGCATTCCGAATATACATACATATGGCATGTAAAATTTCCATCTACAATATTTTCTCTTCACATGGAGCGACGTAAAATAAGTACATATGCTAACACTAAATTGTGTAAATATTAAAAGTTTCATTAAACATATATATTATTTAAATACATTACATAATCAATTCATCCAACTCGTAACAAACCAACATTAATAGCAAATAATATCACGGGCCCCCATGCCATTTTCTGTTTTAAAACTTTTCCCAGTTAGATCTTTCGGCGCCCAGGGCCGACTCCAGCTACCCCCTAGCTACGGCATTGAACTTGATGAGACTGTATAATATATTAAAATATGTTTCTACTTTCATAAAATTTGAAATAAAGGGGTTGCAATTACCCCTCCGTTCCCCCTCTGCAGGTGCCCTTGGCCGTCTGGAAGGAAAATGCAAGAAAAATATGAAAACTAATTCCATCTTGAGTATCCTTTAGCCCTGCTACTCTTTAAATTCTGCTAGCCTGTTTTTTCTTGTGCTTTAATGTTTGACCCCCACCCTTGCCCCTTCGCTAGACTTAATTTCCGTCCAAGGTTGATGACCAATGCCCCCTTCCCCATCTGGTTGCGCCACTGCGTGCCCATGGGCGTCCGGAAGGGGGCCGTGACTCCCCTGGAAAAGAAAAGTCAACCAAAAATTATGCATTTCACACATATAATTTCATTTCAGCCACAATAATGTGTGTTAATTATTGCATGAACATCATAAATTCAAATTTAAGCTATGTTTTTTTTAGGGAACAACACTATTTTTGTGCCTTGTTTGTCCCCCCTGGAAAAAAATACCTTCGTTGCCCCTCCCTGGAAAAAATCCAGCGGACGTCCATGTGCGTGCCTGGTTAAGACACCACGCAATAAAAAACAATTCGTTTTCAGTGAGGAGATTTTTGATTGCTTGATCATTCATTTAGATAAATGAAGCTTTAATAATGCGTGCATTTCCTGGCAATAAGATAAAAACTGCTTACACTGAACTGAAATCGCTAAGTATATAAATTCTCCTTGGAAGAGAGAGAGCTCCTCCTAGGACTTAGTAGGATTTAGGAGCTACGTGAGTAGGCAACACTGGCTGCAGCTGTCCACGTGGTGAAGAAACGCCTGGAGCGACACGCTGCCGGAATGCGGTTTCCTTCCAGCAGGTTTTGCAGGTGCCCGGGTCTTGATGAATGCCCAGTTACCTTGTAAGCGCAGAGCGCCTTGAAGACCAGGAACGCGGGTAAAGACGCAAGTCGACTCGTTGCCGTGGGCCGGAGAGCAGGTATACCTGTTCTCGCGGGCAAGCGGGAAGTGGGTAGGCAAAATCCAGACTATGCAGGCCTCTGCCCCCACAGCTTTGTGGAATTCGATTTGTGAAATACTTTTAATTTGGCGCCATTGCTCTCTATCTAAATCTATGTTTCGCACCGGTGTGCCTCTACAAGGTCACGGGTGTGCTGCGAACTTTTGTCTGTAGTAACAAATTGAATGTAAATGATTTAATCTGACTACCATGCGAGAGATCCGGGTTCGATCCCCAACGGAGGAGAACCGGTATATTTTCCACCTGTTCAAGCGACTCCGGCGCCAACCCAGCGTCGTATAAAGTGGGTACCTGGAGAAAACTTTGGGGGGTAAAGGCGGCCATGGACGTGGTGCTAATCACATCACCCCCACCTTCTACCGTGATCAAGAAAGTGTGGGGTCCAAACTCCACACCCACTTTACTCCTTCATGGCATGGTGCAATGCACAGGGAAACACTTTACTTTTTACTTTATGTTTGTATTTTTCGCTCTGTCGTTGTCATGACTTAAATAAGACGCCCCTTGATTGCAAGGGTCAATTTGTTTTTACACACATATATAATCTCTACAGGCGTTTCGGATTCATATAATCAGCTGCATGAATAGTTTCAATAATAATAATACCAAAAGTACTTATGAGTGCAGTGAATTGGATTATTATTATTATTAGTAGTAGTAGTAGTATTTTTATTATTATTATTATTAACTGATTATATTGTAACTCATTCCTAAACTTCTAATTTATATCAACAGTGCCGTAATACAGGTTTTTAGAGAAATAAAATTTATGATGTGCCGTGTTCAGTACTGGATCATTTATGGTATGCTGCAAGGACAAGAAGGAACCCCCAAAATAAACCCTCCTCCACCCGCATACTTTCGGAGGTATGCGCTTATGCCCTGGTGCCTGAAAATTAACTCAGTGTTTCAGTTCCGCGATTTTTTTTACGGATTCCCCCGCTTTTCTTGGATTCATCCTTTATTTTCCTTATTTTTTGTTTACAGTAATTCACTGTGACATTGGCATGAAGAACCAAATTTGTTCGGTTTTCCTAAACAAAATCGGTTTTACAGCATTCTACGAGGAGATAAGTAAGATTAAATTAAACGATAGTAATAGTAGGTGGTAAATGTGTGTTAGTGGTCAACATTAAAAATATTTATGAATGCAGATACAAAATTACATAAGTGTGTAATGGTTGGGTAATATTTTGTTAGGATAGGTTATATTGTGTGTCGTGTGCCTTAGTGTTAGTGTCAGAAGGAAGTCATGAGGTAAAAAGACGTCCGTGAAAAGTGTAAAGTTATAGAGGTCCTATCACGGGTAAATATATGTTGGTTAGTTATATTGCCCACTTATTTGTCCTTGATTCGGCCGCGACAGCGAGAAAAGATTAAGATTCAGTTGAAGTGAAGAAACTTCTCTTGGTACTTAATTACTGTGATGCGTAGGGAGTAAAACCACAGACTAAAAAACGACATTAATACCTATTTTGTTCTTTGTTTCTTGACTGTAAACTTACTGCTCTCTAGGACACAGCCTATATATTATACAAGTTATGTCCTAAAAGTAAATAGACCACTTCTGGAAAAATCGTTTTATTGAAGGTACTGGTGTGTTTAAGGGGGCTATCGAATTTGAACCTTCTCAGAACATACTCCGCACATAAATACTATCAATTCAATTCAATACCAATTTATGTGATGTAAAAATGTTACTAGAATTTCTATTTTTTCCCATATGCCATTTTCAATGTAACAATGCCATGGTACGTTAATATTGTTACCCACTTGCTCGATGACTTAGAGACAGTTAAAGACGACAGTTTCTACCACTAAGTTATCCAGATACCTGTACCATGCACCGTCCCGTTTCAATTTAATCATCATTGTTGCGGTCTACTGGGAAGGAATCATTGATTCTTCAAACTGTTATGGGTTTTCAGCGACGCATTTATGCGCAGCAATCATAGGCGTAACTTAACGGGGGCAAAGGAGACACTTGCTCCCAATTTTTTTAGGTTTATGGAGATTCACGAGATAATGGTACTTTTGATAACCTCTTGAAACCCGAGGACTAAAGTAATCAGTAATTTTATGATTTTTGCAAATGTAACACCTATTTATCAAAATAGTCCTGGATGATATTTCTATGAGCTTCAAAAAAGAAAATATTCTGCTCCACCCCACCCCCCACCCCATCAGTTAAGCTCCAAGTTTTTATACTATATTCTGAGCATACGAAACAAACATTCAATATTTTATTCTGTAAAATAACGTAAAGTTTATGACCGATGTACCAATTTCCATTTACCATTACCATCGGTCTTTCTCCACACTTCCCCAAGATCTCATTTTTTTGCTCTCTCAGAAAATGACACAGCCGTCTCAAACGAACCAGCATTCTTTCCCACGAAGCTAGCCTATATTTATTCACCGGCCTACTTCAAGAGAAGGAAGCCAGTGTGTTCCCGCAATAAACTCTGAATCCATTCAGTCTACATTCGGCTCATGTCACCATCAATTCACGTTCGGCTTGATGGTTGAAATATAGAGAAGCAGGGGCCAACGATGAGATGCAGCTAATCACGATACTTCAAGCATTTTAAAATTTAAAACCCCCAACGCGACTCTCGCCCTCGTCCTGAACAACGATCCTCTGTTATCGAGGGAGTAAGCAGCTTCCCAGGCACGTAACCAAAACAACAGCTCTGCACATAACAGACCGGAGCAGACGACATAACTCCTGCAAGCGCGCCAGCCAGTCTACAGTTTGAACATTTCCCTGTCAATGTGACGAATATGAAAATTTAAACTACAACCGTGCCCAAAAATATATCTTCGCCTCAGTTAAGTTTAGACAGCCACAGAACGCATAACTTTAACGAATTGTCCGAAGTGAGTTACTCGCACCCAAGTTATGAGCAGCTAAAATTAATTAGAGCGAGATACTTTTCGCTCTCCAAATCAACCCCGCAAACAAGGAGTTATTGTGTTTCCATGCTACGCGATTATCACTCCTCAGTGCAAACTTTAAGTCACGTGAGGGAGGAGTTAAAGTGTATGGACCAATAGGGATCGAGGACAATCCCTCTTCGTAAGAGTGTACTCAAGGGAGGTTATCTAAGTGTCCCCCTCCGATTTCCATGAAACTTGGAAGATGTATAGAAGGGCCCAAAGGAAGAAATACATATTTTTTTGTTTCGGCTAAAAAACTGTTTTAGGGAGCAAAACCTCCCCTCTAATGTCAAGATGAGGACAAATTGAAGTAGGGGTCTGACCCCTGTATCCCCCTCCGATTTCTATGAAACTTGGAAGGTGTATAGAAGGGCCCAAAGGAAGAAATACGTGTTTTTTTGTTTCGGCTAAAAAACTATTTTAGGGGACAAAACCCTCCTCAAATGTCAAGATGAGGACCGATTGAAGTGGTGATCTGACCCCTGTGTCCCCCTTCAGGTTTCCATGCTCTGCTATTGGATTCGTGGAATGGACATAGTGATATTGTTATGCGAGAGGTGACACCACGGGACAAAAACATTACTCTGTTGACAATACCTAAAGGATTGACTGGCACTCTCGAACCATTAGATGTGTATGGATTTAGGATTTGGAAAAATTTCGTGCGACGGTTTTTCTGATCTTGTCCTGTTACTACACAGTGACATTAATCTCCAAATACGCAATAACATTATCAAATTACAATGACTCACACATAACCAGTTGTCCTCACCCAGGTTTCGACACGTCTTCCAATACGCATGGTATAGGAGTGGGTATCTTCCCGAAAGGCCACCTCCATTTGAGAATCCAGTGGCATTCTGTTTTGGTGGTGACAGTAATCATATATGTGATGTTTGTGGTGCAGTGGCAGTAATCAGATGTGCATGGTGTAACCGAACATTATGTTTAAATCATTTTTTTGAGGAGTACCATTACTGTGACGAGTATGTACATTGACACCGTGGAAGCAACAATGGGGGCGGTTTTCAATGTGATGCATGGGTGCTTGTCTTTACTTTGTGTTGGCAGATCGGTTACCATAACGTTGTTTCGTGTTACTTCCTGGTGGTAATAAATGTTTTATACATGCTGTGTATTAATCTATAGAACTATCCTCTTGTGTCCTTGGCTATGGATATCACCTATATGATATCTAGGTAATGCTTGATAGGGTTATGGTTCCCGTGTGCGGCTATTTTGATGCTCCGTTACCCTGCCTTAATCCGTCTATTGTTATGCCCATGGCTATCCGGGAACAACGGTGTCTATGAATTCGGCATCTCTCTACAATTGCACTGCGTTTGGTACCGACAATCCTACAGTTCTCTGCTGTGTGTGTTCCAATTATAATTATATGAGCGTGTTGTTCCTATGCCAGATTTTCGTGGTTTCGGAGTCAGATCACCACTTCAATCTGTCCTCATCTTGACATTTGAGGGCGCTTTTTAACTCCTAAAACAATTTTTTAGCCGAAACAAAAAAAAAAACAGGTATTTCTTCCTTTGCCTCCTCTATACACCTGACACGTTTCATGGAAATCGGAGGGGGACACAGGGGTCAGATCCCCACTTCAATATGTCCTCATCTTGACATTTGAGGGAGGTTTTGCCCCCTAAAACAGTTTTTTAGCCGAAACAAAAAAAACAACATATTTCTTCCTTTGAGGCCCTCTATACACCTGCCAAGTTTCAATGAAATTGGAGGGGGACACAGGGGTCAGATCCCCACTTCAATTTGTGCTCATCTTGACATTAGAGGGGAGGTGTTGCCCCCCTAAAACCGTTTTTTAGCCGAAACTAAAAAACACGTATTTCTTCCTTTAGGCCCCTCTATACACCTGCCAAGTTTCATGGAAATCGGAGGGGGACACTTAGATAACCTCCCTTGTCAGAGAACGGGGGGAAAAGGGATACTCTCGCAACAACTTTCTTCAACCTCGGAGGGGAAAAGAATTTTCTCCTCACTGGAACTCATATTGTGCTACAAGTCTTTGTCTATATACTGTGATGTTAAGTTAGTTCATTAAACTCACGAAGAGGAAAGGTGCCTCTATAAGAACGTTACTTATGTAAATTCGTGTTTTCTCGCGTTATTCAATTGTTCTGACCCAGTGCACTATGGGTAGTCAACTCCTTTGTTGACAAGTGAAGGTGAAATTCTAATGTGTGGTGAGGTATTGTAAGTATGCAGTGCTTCTATTAAATATTTTCTTTACATTATTTCTCGTGTCCTGATTACTTTGATATAATAACAACGAGTTATATGCTTGGCTTGTGATCGAAGACCATAGAATAGGAAATGTAAACATTTCCTATCCCTTGGCCGGATTCTGGGCCGTTACCAAAACACTACTCCCATGTAGGTGTTACACTTTATTTTCAGGTTCTATTCATGTAAACAAACACCCATGCCTGGTGTAAGTAAAATTCGAACCCACTCACTCCAGATGTTGTTTGACTAAACGTCCTTGCCTTGACGTAAGATTCGAACGAAAACATCCCTTTTGTTTATAAGTTTTATGGTTGACGTAAAAGTGTGGAAGAAATAGAAGGAAAATTACAATTAGATAATTAACCTCATAGAATCAGATCGTCTTAATGTGAAAGAAAGTAAATAACTTCGACTAATGCTGCTTTTGCACTCTTGCAGCTGTATTTTCCCAGTATTTCATATTATTTTTGACCGAATCGAGCGGAAGTCTACGTCCACTTTATGCTCGGTCTGATCGAACTGGAGCTACAATTCAAAGTGCGACAAGGAAAACTTGAAACGTGACCCCAAAAGAAATCAAATGCTGGAACCTATATTTACAAGTCCAACATGTTATCAGTGAATTCCCTGCGTAAATTCCTCAGAGTATATGTAAATAAAATAGAGTAAGTTAGTTAGCATATATTTTTAACAGTGTTTGGAATTACAGTTTAATGTGGAATCGGTGCTGGGGACCCTTCATTGCAGCTTCACCATACACCATATAGGCCTATACTGTATACATACATTATATATATATATAATTCCTTTCCAAGACTATATATATATATATATATATATATATATATATATATATATATATATATATATATATAGTCTTGGAAAGGAAAGGAGCAAGGGCCTCCTTGGTGATGCATGGTAGCATCGTCGCCTTGTAATCAAGGGGTTCCTGGTTCGATACCCGGTGGATGCTCATAGTGGTTCGGATCCCACTTTACACTGTAGAACCAGTCCCGATTAGTCTTACTGTGCATAAAGTGAACTTAAAAAACACAAACTCAATCAATCAATAAATTGGAAAGGAACATCATTTTCTTTTGTAGCCCCCAACAGTCTACGGATATAGACTCGCGAAATCCACAGGCATTATTCGGGAAACTAAATGCAGAATGAACTCATTAACTTAAAGACTGATACACCAAGAACAATGTTATTTAGTCTTTAGATTTGTAAATGTGCTCGAAGAAAATTGAGAAGTAGATAAAACCCTTTTCCGTGGTTTTAGATAATAAGTGCTGGAACCAGGTTTACAAGTATTGGCAACAGTGCAAATATGAAATGTGTGCGTAGTGAGTTCAAGCTAGGTATCTCATGTATACAGTTTGTACCGGAATCGAATCCGGTATCTCTTAGTTCAAGGCGACCGCGTTAAGCACTATTCTATAGGGTGGGCCCGAGTCTTCTATGGCATCTGATTGTTCACTTGGGAAATGATGACGATAAGAAATTTTATGCACACGTCCAATTCTTTAAAATTAATTGTGTGTGGCACTGGATAAAACAAAGTTCCCACACGCTCAAATGATTACGCTCTCGTCTTTGGTTCGGCAGGTTCAACAAGGGGTCCCGGTTTCGATTCCCGATGGAGGCACATAGTGGTTCGGATCTCACTTTAAACTGTAGGTCCAGTTCCGATTAACCTTACTGTGCATAAAGTGGACTTAAAACACAAGTTCAATTAATCAATCAATTGAAAGGTTCAAGGTTCGATCCCTGGTGGTCCCTGGTGGTTGATTTCAGAAGGGGCTTATCACTTATCAGCAGCCACCATCTAAAGGAGAAAAGATTGGGGGAGGGGTAAATGCGCTGAAGACGAATTTCTTGATATATTGCAACTAACCATATACAAGATGTTTAATCTTGTTCATGAAGTAAATTTAATTAATACTACACATTATTAAAATCAGATATTTGTTGGATTTCGGGAAAGGACTGCAGCCCCCGAGCCCCTTCCCTGGGCACGTGCCTGCTTTTATTACTTCCAAAAGTTCTGTGCTGTTCCAACATCGTGAGGACAATTTGGGAAATACTTGAAAGCGATATGGAAGCAAATTCTGCTCTCGAAACTAGATGGGACTTGATGTGATGACCACGCGCAACCGAATGAACTCTTCGCACGCCTTGTCCCTCAATATTAATTTTACTAACTAATTGTAAGTTTTTCTGCGTCTCCTCGATGACGCAGTGGTAGCGTCGTCGCCTTGTAATCAAGGGGTCCCGGGTTCGATACCCGGTGGAAGCACATATTGGTTCGAATCACCTATTTATGACAATCAGTTTTTGTCACCTACTTTTTTATCCTAGGTTTTCGTTATTTTATATTTTTCTGTAACTTCGTATCCGCTTGAAGCTTCGGTAGAAAAACGCCACGTTCCTGAACCTTTTGTGTTTTTCTGCCTTTGTCAACTTTTCCCCCTTTCGGTCGTAGGAGCTCGGGACCGACAGTGTGCTGTGATAAATCCTTCACTGTTTTTGAGCGACTTTTGTGCATTTGGCGACGGGAAAGTCAACGTGGGAGGCCAATTACTGAAGGAACATGTTACGTACCGGATGAGGGTAGAACTATTCTTTTCACCCCATTTTAACGCAACACGTGTGCTTGAAGAAGCTGGACCAGGCAAAAAATGGACGCTTGACCACCAACGTCGTAACTTCAGATTCCCGCGCCTAAAAGTCAGTCCGTTGTATTCGAAGTTTCAAGCTGTCTTTATATAGTGGCAGAACGAACAAACAAGAACAGTCTAGCGCCAATTTTCGAACCGACAACACCTCTGCGACAGTCGGAGTAAAGATTCGGGACTTTGTCTTTTTCTACCGCGCCGTGTATTTTATCCTGCGTGAGTGAGTGACAGTGACTAGTTGTACGAATACGCAGTGTTAATTGGTGACCTGTGCACTGGATTCGCGTTATTCGTTTTGTGACGAGGAACACTAATACCACTATGGCGGGCTAATCACGAGAGAAGGAGGGCCTGGGGTCTTCCTAGCCTGCATGAAGCCGACAACGCAGCAGATCATCGCTCAGCGTCGCGACGCCACACCACTAAAACGCCGTCACAAACACCACATCGCCACGAATAACGCCCACAGCCCGATTAGAAGCCATGAAATGATACCGCCGAAAGCCGAAGCCGAATCAGCATCCTAGAGTACTTCGACGCCGACGCCGACGCCCGACGAGAATTCTACGGAGAGAGAGAGAGAGAAATTGGAAGATGAAGCGACACCAGCCCACACTTAGATCTACCGTCTAGAAGAGAGATTGAGATAATGAAGCGACACCTACTGCGTCTTGAGACGACGCCGACGTCCCGCGTGAGATTAGCAGCGAGAATCCACGAGTACCCCCGGTAAAGGAACTTCGCCCGTTTTTCGCCGTCCCCCGAGTAGAGAGAGAGACGATGCGAATCAATTAATCGCTCCATTACGAGGCCGACAAGATGACAGAGAGGCTGTTTTCCCTCGTCTATAATCGCCGTGATGTAGGAGCATAGAAGGAAAGTGTGTCAAAGAAGATTGCGAAGTGCCGCTACAAAGAAGTAGCGTGGGGAAGTGTTAGTGTGGCAAAAAGGACCGCGGATTGACGTCACCACGCCGTTTAGAGGACTACGGTAAACGTCGCTGAAACGTCTAGAACGCCGAGATGGTATAGTATACTACTGTTAATTTTCTATATGTGTGAGTGATCATCTACCCAAGCCTCCAAAGATCGGCCGTCGGACGAAAGGATGCCAGTATTTAAAGTTAAAAGTCGCAAAGGTATTGATTATAATTATTTCTCGCCAGCATCATCTAAATTTCACGACAATTGCTAATTCGGAAGATATATTCACAGCATACTGTTGTTTTTCCACGCTCTGCGCCGAACTGTTGAGTAATAATATTTATTTATGTCACCTTATATGCTTTACTCGGTAAATATTTGTTTAAAACGGCATAAATCGTGTATCTATTGCAGAAATCATCCCTCAAGTTTGCTAAGTGAGGAAGTAAATTAACTGCGTGCTATTTTTAATATATATTCATACATAAGTGTCTTCATTTTTTCTGTAAACATGTATGCCTTGCAGTTGACATCTATGTTGCACGAGTTGCGTGCCCTGCCTAACGTTACTGAAGTTCCAAGGCGCATTAGTAATAATTTAAACAATAATTGTTTAAATGTTTTGGTAAATTGCAAGAATAAAAAGTTTACGTGTCATGCCCGTTGGCAGAATGTAATGAGCACGCGCAGATGAAAGTTTAGTATCTTTAATTCTAAGCCAATTAACGTCTTCGGGCGCAGTTTAATATTCATAAGAAAAAACTAAATATTGCATGGTGTCTAAAAAAGGGCCAATGTATTTATCTTAATGTAATTATTCCCCTGCGGTATGAGAGAGTGTGTGAATGCTTGAATGATAGTGAGGGGTTGTGTAATCTGTCTATTTTTGTGTGTTATATAATATACATTTTTGTTATTTATGATTTGACTATGATTTGTGTTTAAACATATAGTATACTTATCCTCATAACTGGTGGTATTGATATTTTAGTTCAACGTTAAGTCAGCAAAGCATTTCTGCTGGCTAACATCAATTATTATTATTATTGATTATTATTATTATTATTCAACGTCACTTTATGCACGAGTCGGCTATTCGTCGGGGGTAAAAACCGATCCGGTCACACGTACCCTGGAATCAAAACCGTTAGCTGGGCCCGGCACCTAGGAAGGGGACTTCGGTCTCCGGACTAAGTGTCAAACATAGGTCATGTAAAAAGGGCCCCGGTGAGATATTAGCCTTACTGTGCATAAAGTGGACTTAAAACACGAACTCGATAACTGGAAGGTTTTAGAAGAACTCAACATGGCTTTTTATGCATCGTACAATTTTGCTTCTTTTCACCCTACTTTTACAGTTTTTCTTCCTAAGAATTCCACTGTGTATGACACGCTACGAAACCAGAGGTTCAAGGTTCGGACCTTGGACAGGTATGGTTGTATCATGTCTGTCCCATCGCCATTCCTTCGGCTCATCATTCATCCTCATCGTCGCATTTAACCCAAGAGGTAGAAAAGCGGCGTAATGTAGAAATATATAAATGATTGATTTGGTTTATTTTACTTCGCTTTTCTGACACTTATTGACTAATCGTGAAGATGAAGATGAAAATGGGTGATGTGAAATTGATGAGAGGACCATCATAAAGAACACACATGCCCAGGCCGGGGTTCGAACCCAGGACCCCTGGCATCGTAGTGCACATTGTTAACCACAACACAACAAATAGAAACAGAAAATGCTTGATAAGTAATTTGCTTCTCCATAACTCATGATTATATTATGTAACTATTATTCGATGTATGACTAGGAATTAATTATATTTGTATGTCTAGCCAACCTTGCCACCTAAGCAGCAACAGCTTCCTCATTTGCAGGTGGAGGCTAAATGAAGAAATATCACAGTCAGAAAGATATACAAATTTTGTAACGTAATAGTTATAGAGCATGCAGACGGCTGTAAATAAAATTAATTAAACTACATACCTAGTTTTCTTCCTTAATTGAAACGTGGTTTATTCTTCATTATACATGAGATCAACCACCCTGGAAGTCGAACCCAGGATCTTGTGTGGTAGTCAGACTCTTTTAGAACGTCAATATGTTAGACCTTTGGTCGATCAGTCGATCCTGATCCATTGTTTCCAGAGGAAGACAATCTGGCAGCTTATCATTCGACATTTCACTCGCGATGTAGGAAAACGAGATCACAAACACTTCGTGATTCTATCTTCTCGCGTTTACAGAAGTTAACCACCGATCAGACCACAAATCCTACATCAAACTATCTGACAGATATCAATTGTCCAAAAATCAACAGATGAACCGACCGCTTCGATGTTTCTCCGAATTTTCAGAAAGTGGCCTTTTCCTCCTTTGCTGGGCAGGTCATTAGCAGGAGGGTTGAGTGCATGTGAGAAGAACCGCTATGTCATTCATTCCCGCGCCGAAATAGGGACAAGCAATAGAATTAATTCTGTCCTTGGAATTTGAAACGCATGGGGATATCTTTTCTGAACCATAAAATAATAAACCCAGAAAGTTCTAGCCACCCGCAGCTAAATTTTTCTGT
>NC_139230.1:108155900-108286926 GCF_977018435.1 Lepisma saccharinum
AGAGAAACAAGATTGTAACAAGAGAGCCTGAAAAACAGAAACATAAAAGCAATAAAACATCTCATACATCCAGATTGTTGCAGGTTGTTATATTTTATAGCTTCAGAAAATTATACCCAGGCAGATTTCAAACAAATATCTTGCCTGTTCCTGCGTACAGACCCGAGCCTGGCTACAACGTTTCAACATCTGGATGTATGAGATGTTTTATTGCTTTTATGTTTCTGTATTTTTCAGGCTCTCTTGTTACAATCTTGTTTCTCTCTGCAAAATTGCCATCACTATAATAATATCTGCCACATGTTCTGTGATTATATGCTCTAACAACATATCTGTAATCAATAACTTGTCAGTAATCAATTCTAACAAGTTTAATTTTTAATAGGCTCTTCCTGTCTTGTTTTACATGTAGTTCCAAATCCCTGCCCATCAGTGCTGTAGAAATATCAGCCAGGCTCGGGTCTATGTGTAGGAAGAGGCAAGATATTTGTTTGAAATCTGCTTGGGTATAATTTTCTGAAGCCTGTACCTAATAATAGCATCACAGCATAGCTCTGTCAGAGATAGGGACATTGAGTATAAAGTTCTTGTCAGTAATCAATTCCAAGAAGTTTAATTTTTAATAGGCTCTTCTCTTCCTGTCTTGTTTTACATGTAATTCCAAATCCCTGCCCATCAGTGCTGTAGAAATATCAGTCAGGCTCGGGTCTCTATGCAGGAATAGGCAAGATATTTGTTTGAAATCTGCTTGGGTACTGAACAAACCTCTATAAGATATGACAACCTGCAACAATCTGGATGTAAGAGATGTTTCTGTATTTTTCAGGCTCTCTTGTTACAATCTTGTTTCTCTCTGCATATCTGCAACATGTTCTATGATTATATGCTCTAACAACTTATCTGTAATCAATAATTGCCAGTAATGAATTCTAACAAGTTTAATTTTTAATAGGCTCTTCTCATCCGTGTAACAAATTTCCTGTCTTGTTTTACATGCAGTTCCAAATCCCTGCCCTGTAGAAATATCAGCCAGGCTCGGGTCTGTGTGTAGGAACAGGCAAGATATTTGTAGTTGAAATCTGCTTGGGTATAATTTTTTGAACAAACCTCTATAAGATATGACAACCTGCAACAATCTGGATGTATGAGATGTTATGTTTCTGTATTTTTCAGTCTCTCTTGTTACAATCTTGTTTCTCTCTGCAACATTGCCATCACTCTGCCACATGTTCTATGATTATATGCTCTAACAATTGTATAATCGATGCAAACATATCTGTAATCAATAATTGTCAGTAATCAATTCTAACAAGTTTAATTATTAATAGGCTCTTCTCATCAGTGTAACAAATTTCCTGTCTTCTTTTGCATGCAGTTCCAAATCCCTGCTCATCAGTGCTGTAGAAATATCAGCCAGGCTCGGGTCTGTATGCAGGAAGAGGCAAAATATTTGTTTGAAATCTGCTTGGGTGCCTGTACCTAATAATAGCATCACAGCATAGCTCTGTCAGATATAGGGACTGTGTTTCTTCATAATTATTATTCTTGTCAGTAATCAATTCTAACAAGTTTAATTTTTAATAGGATCTTCTCATCAGTGTTACAAATTTCCTGTCTTGTTTTGCATGCAGTTCCAAATCCCTGCCTTGTAGAAATATCAGCCAGGCTCGGGTCTGTATGTAGGAAGAGGCAAGATATTTGTTTGAAATCTGCTTGGGTATAATTTTCTGAAGCCTGTACCTAATAATAGCATCACAGCATAGTTCTGTCAGAGATAGGGACTGTGTTTCTTCATAATTAATATTCTTGTATGTAATCAATTCTAACAATTTTAATTTTTAATAGGATCTTCTTATCAGTGTAAAAAATTTCCTGTCTTGTTTTGCATGCAGTTCCAAATCCCTGAATTGTAGAAATATCAGCCAGGCTCTGGTCTGTATGTAGGAAGACGCAAGGTTGAAATCTGCTTGGGTATAATTTTTTGAAGCCTGTACCTCATCACAGCATAGCTCTGTCAGAGATAAGTACTGTGTTTCTTCATAATTATTATTCTTGTCAGTAATCAATTGTAACAAGTTTAATTTTTAGTAGGCTCTTCTCAACAGTGTAACAAATTTCCTGTCTTGTTTTGCATGCAGTTCCAAATCCCTGCTCATCAGTGCTGTAGAAATGGCTCGGGTCTGTGTGTATGCAGGAAGAGGCAAGGTTGAAATCTGCTTGGGTATAATTTTCTGAAGCCTGTACCTCATCACAGCATAGCTCTGTCAGAGATAGGGACTGTGTTTCTTCATAATTATTACATTAGTCATAATCAATAATATATATTTATATTCAGAACAAACCTTTATAAGATATGACAACCTGCAACAATCTGGATGTATGAGATGTTTTATTGTTTCTGTATTTTTCAGGCTCTCTTGTTACAATCTTGTTTCTCTCTGCAGCCATCACTATAACAATATCTGCCAAATTTCCTGTCTTGTTTTACATGCAGTTCCATCCTTGCTCATCAGTGCAGCTCTGTCAGAGATAGGGACTGTGTTTCTTCATAATTATTACATTAGTCATAATCAATAAGATATAATTATATTCAGAACAAACCTCTATAAGATATGACAACCTGCAACAATCTG
The DNA here is from genome assembly GCF_977018435.1 of Lepisma saccharinum. Taxonomy (NCBI): domain Eukaryota; kingdom Metazoa; phylum Arthropoda; class Insecta; order Zygentoma; family Lepismatidae; genus Lepisma; species Lepisma saccharinum. Next base: position 108,158,534 of record NC_139230.1, read on the forward strand.
GATGTATAAGATGTTATGTTTCTGTATTTTTCAGTCTCTCTTGTTACAATCTTGTTTCTCTCTGCAACATTGCCATCACTATAACAATATCTGCCAAATTTCCTGTCTTGTTTTGCATGCAGTTCCAAATCCCTGCTCATCAGTGCTGTCGAAATGGCTCGGGTCTGTGTGCAGGAAGAGGCAAGGTTGAAATCTGCTTGGGTATAATTTTCTGAAGCTTGTACCTCATCACAGCATAGCTCTGTCAGAGATAGGGACTGTGTTTCTTCATAATTATTACATTAGTGATAATCAATAAAATATAATTATATTCGGAACAAACCTCTATAAGATATGACAACCTGCAACAATCTGGATGTATGAGATGTTATGTTTCTGTATTTTTCAGTCTCTCTTGTTACAATCTTGTTTCTCTCTGCAGCCACCACTTTAATAATATCTGCCAAATTTCCTGTCTTGTTTTGCATGCAGTTCCAAATCCCTGCTCATCAGTGCTGTAGAAATATCAGCCAGGCTCGGGTCTGTGTGTATGCAGGAAGAGGCAAGGTTGAAATCTGCTTGGGTATAATTTTCTGAAGCCTGTACCTCATTACAGCATAGCTCTGTCAGAGATAGGGACTGTGTTTTTCCATAATTATTATTCTTGTCAGTAATCAATTCTAACAAGTTTAATTTTTAATAGGCTCTTCACATCAGTGTAACAAATTTCCTGTCTTGTTTTGCATGCAGTTCCAAATCCCTGTCCATCAGTGCTGTAGAAATATCAGCCAGGCTCGGGTCTGTGTGTAAGAACAGGCAATATATTTGTAGTTGAAATCTGCTTGGGTATAATTTTCTGAAGCCTGTACCTAACAGCATAGCTCTGTCAGAGATATGGACTGTGTTTCTTCATAATTATTATTCTTGTCAGTAATCAATTCTAACAAGTTTAATTTTTAATAGGATCTTCTCATCAGTGTAACAAATTTCCTGTCTAGTTTTACATGCAGTTCCAAATCCCTGCTCATCAGTGCTGTAGAAATGGCTCGGGTCTGTGTGCAGGAAGAGGCAAGATATTTGTTTGAAATCTGCTTGGGTATAATTTTCTGAAGCCTGTACCTCATCACAGCATAGCTCTGTCAGAGATAGGGAATGTTTTTCTTCATAATTATTATTCTTGTCAATAATCAATTCTAACAAGTTTAATTTTTAATAGGCTCTTCTCATCAGTGTAACAAATTTCCTGTCTTGTTTTACATGCAGTTCCATCCCTGCTCATCAGTGCTGTAGAAATATCAGCCAGGCTCTGGTGTGTATGCAGGAAGAGGCAAGGTTGAAATCTGCTTGGGTATAATTTTCTGAAGCCTGTACCTCATCACAGCATAGCTCTGTCAGAGATAGGGACTGTGTTTCTTCATAATTATTACATTAGTCATAATCAATAAAATATAATTATATTCAGAACAAACCTCTATAAGATATGACAACCTGCAACAATCTGGATGTCAGGCTCTCTTGTTACAATCTTGTTTCTCTGTGCAGCCATCACTATAACAATATCTGCCAAATTTCCTGTCTTGATTTACATGCAGTTCCAAATCCCTGCTCATCAGTGCTGTAGAAATATCAGCCAGGCTCGGGTCTCTATGCAGGAACAGGCAAGATATTTGTAGTTGAAATCTGCTTGGGTATAATTTTTTGAAGCCTGTACCTAATAATAGCATCACAGCATAACTCTGTCAGAGATAGGGACTGTGTTTCTTCATAATTATTATTCTTGTCAGTAATCAATTCTACAATAATAGGCTCTTCTCATCAGTGTAACAAATTTCCTGTCTTGTTTTGCATGCAGTTCCAAATCCCTGCTCATCAGTGCTGTAGAAATATCAGCCAGGCTCGGGTCTGTATGCAGGAAGAGGCAAGATATTTGTTTGAAATCTGCTTGGGTATAATTTTCTGAACAAACCTCTATAAGATATGACATCCTGCAACAATCTGGATGTATGAGATGTTTTATTGATTTTATGTTTCTGTTTTTTTTTCAGGCTCTCTTGTTACAATCTTGTTTCTCTCTGCAACATTGCCATCAGTCTGCCACATGTTCTATGTTTATATGCTCTAACAATTGTATAATCGATGCAAGAAAATAATTCTAACATGTTTAATTTTTAATAGGATCTTCTCATCAGTGTAACAAATTTCCTGTCTTGTTTTGCATGCAGTTCCAAATCCCTGCTCATCAGTGCTGTAGAAATATCAGCCAGGCTCGGGTCTGTATGCAGGAAGAGGCAAGATATTTGTAGTTGAAATCTGCTTGGGTATAATTTTCTGAAGCCTGTACCTCATCACAGCATTGCTCTGTCAGAGATTGGGACTGCGTTTCTTCATAATTATTATTCTTGTCAGTAATCAATTCTAACAAGTTTAATTTTTAATAGGATCTTCTCATCAGTGTAACAAATTTCCTGTCTTGTTTTACATGCAGTTCCAAATCCCTGCTCATCAGTGCTGTAGAAATATCTGCCAGGCTCGGGCAATACTGACATGTATTACACACCAGATGAATTCAAAGCACAGAGACCCATGTTGTTATCAACACCTCAAAAAGGAAACAAGTTGTGGTTAATGACAGGACAAACATTAAAATTATCTGTGAATTCCACGATACACTCCCTGAAGACACCATATGTAGTGTTATTCTCATAGGTGAAAAATCATATGTTTATGATGTAAGAAATGAGAGAGTCACAGAGCAATTCTAGAAGGCCTCTGCATATTGCACAAGTTGGGCCTGGTGTCCAATTAAACTTAAACCGGAAATAAATATATGTGTGTGGTATGTGTGTGTGTGTGTGTGTGTGTGTGTGTGTGTGTGTGTGTGTGTGTGTGTGTGTGTGTTAATACGTTTGGCTTAGTTTTAGGTGTGGGCAAAAAAAATATCAAGAGGGGCATATTTTTAACAAATTTATGGACAACAATCTCACAGAAGTGCCTTTTATAAGTGTAGGCAAATCAATCTGAGGGGGTCATACTTTCACGGGAAATTCCCGAGGGCATTTTTACAAAAATCTTGGATTAGACAGGGTTCCACACTTGAGCAAAAAGCTCAGATGGGCATGTTGAGCTTGTTTTAAGTGTAGCCAAATCTGCCTGAGTGGGGTTCATACTTTATCGACCCAGTAGTATCATCAATTATACTACTAAACGAGGAGACAGAGAAAAAATAACATGCATTTTCCGAATTAAGCCTTTTTTTCATTTCCTCTTTAATATAATTTTCATTTGTTAGTATTACTCCCAAGTACTTGACATTGGAAACTGGTTCAAACGAGTAATTATCACTTGGTTTCGGCCTGTAATTTTCTCTTTGCTAACTTCCTTAACTGCTTTGAAAAATATTTTAGCATTATTCTTAATTGTATTTACATCATCTGCATATGCTAACAGTTGAGTCAAATCGTTTAATTTTAGTACTTCGTTAGTTTCTTTTACCTTCCTAATAGCATATTCTAAGGTAAAATTAAAGAGCAATGGATATGTTGCATCTTTTTTTTAATAACCTATCATGAATTGTACATTTGTCAGTCATATTAACAAGATTCTAAATCGATAATATATTTTATCTCTTTTGATGGAATCATATGTTTCTTTTTTTTTAAATGGAGGTACATTTTCGTTATATTCCCACTTTTCTCAAGTGTCTGTCTGATGTGAAAAATTTGGTTTGTTACGTTTAAATCCACATTGATGATCACATATATTTTCATTAGCATATGGGGTTAGTCTTGCTAAAAGAATATGAGATAATATTTTTATATTTTGTTGAGAGTAGAGAAAAATTCCACGGTAATTATTTCAGTTCATTTTATCACCTTTTTTTAAACACAGGAACAATTATGGATTCTTTCCACTGTTGAAGGTTTTTTTCTTCTTTATTCCATATTAAACAAATCAATTTATGAATTTGACATATTTATTTATTGAGAAAATTCCAGATACAGCACAGGTGGCCATTTTACACTGAAATTGTCAACAACGAGAAAGCAATAATAATAAGTAAAAAAAATTAAGAGTAACAAAACAACATAAAAGTAAATATCAAATTGACAAAAAAATAAGTAAAAAATGGCACTATGTGATTAATTACAAGCATTTCTTCTGATGGAAGACCGAAAGGCAAGCTCGGAGGAAAATAGTACACCGTGTCCATAAATATACTGTCATACTTTAAAGTGGTATTACGTCGCTTTGGATAATCGTATTTAAATAAAATTGGTGACACTTGAAAGGAAAAAACTCAAATATTTTTTGTGCATGTCAACAATGTACACCAATATCAACAATGAACGAGTATCGAAACGTCAAGTCATTTTTTCTTTCGAGCGGCCACTGTGAAAGGTCCAGCTTATCTTGACATGCTCACTGAATGCTTATTTCCACAATTGGAAGAAAATGAAGGCAATAAATTTATTTTTCACCTCCTCACTGGCATTTACATGTTCGGAAACATCGGAATGAGCGGCTTGGATTGGACGTGCCGGAAATGATGACAATTGGTCGCCATTGCCTCAAAACCTGCAAGAACTGCAAATTCGCATCACTTCTGCAATCCAGTCCATGTTGGAGCGTGTGTGGCATGAATGGGAATATCGCCTTGATGTCTGCAGGGGCACTCGTGGGGGGAGGGGGGACCACATACAATGTCTACGAGTTGTAAAATAAAATATTTGAGTTTTTCTTTCAAATGTCACCAATTTCATTTAAATACGGTTATCCAAAGCGACGTAATACTAATCTGCGAGAAGGGTTAGAAATCACGTAGAGGCTCTCGTGTAGTTTAGCACGTAATAAAAAAAAATGCAAAATACCCCGCCAACGTTTCAGCTACTAGGACCTCATTACCGTGAGCCTAATCCTAGTAAGCCTGTTCTTCGTATCGCATATGCTAGTAAGTCAGATGACATCATGGGAGAATCACATTTCCCCCAATGAGCCCACCACAACAAACGTCGCACATGCTAGAAGAAACAGGATCAGGATATTTTATGCTAAATTTACGGCTGCCTGTATGCAGTTATAGGCAAATCATTAAAAGAGCGCTCTAATATACAATGATTTCTCCTACCATGTACCCTAACATACAATTTAACATAACAAGTAAAATTTCGATTCGTCTATATATACCCAACAAAACTCAGAAACTGTCATACGCGAGAGCTTATATTTTGCAACAACTATAATTACCCAACACTAGGAACAAGAACAAAAAAATTATATCAATTACTTGTATACTATTAATTAGTAACTTTAGATAATATTAATTATTAGTTTTCAGTTGTAATTAATTTTAAAAAACAATTAATAACATGTTAGGTGGTGATAACCAAGTGCAAAAAGCATTGCATTTTTTTTTACACACAAAAAAGCACCACTTCGTTCACAAAACCTCTAACAGATGGCAGATAGTTACATGGTTCTATCACCGAGTTCAGATGTTTACTCATTGATGACTCCGTCGTTGTTGTCTATCAAAAAACCTAAGTACCTTGGAAACAGTGAGAGTTATCGAAAAATCTCCCCTTGTCGATTTTTTTTCTGGTGACGTAGAGTACGCGTAGAGAGGTCGGGTTTAGTGTGTCGGTCAAGTCTCGGTGTCCTCTGTCCTCCCATACCAAAATAAACATAGGTTGTCATGGAACCAATTTTTCATCAATCGAAAATTTTCCAAGTCCTGTGTTAAAAAATCTTAAATTTGCAAATATCTCGAAAATGGTAAGAGTTATCGAAAAAATAACTCGAAAAACACCCCCATCCCGGTAGCGAAGCTACCCCCCTTCGACTTTGGAGGTGGAGAATACGTGTACCAAGTTTGGTGGTCCTGGGGCCAAGGGGTAAGAAGTTAGCCCAACCCCCAAAAACTTTGATCACTCGTAACTTTTGAACGAATAGTCGTAGAGAGGTCGGGTTTAGTGTGTCGGTCGAGTCTCGGTGTCCTCTGTCCTCCCAAACCAAAATAAACATAGGTCGTCATGGAACCAATTTTTTTTTTCATCAATCGAAAATTTTCTAAGTCCAGCGTTAAATTGCAAATATCTCGAATTTTTGACAAACAGACATAAGACAAAAAAAACCTGGAAAGACAGAGACATGGACATAGATATTACACATAGACATAGCCATTAGACAACTTAACCTAACTTAACCGGACATAGACATTAGACAACTTAACCTAACTTAACCGGACATAGACATTAGACAACTTAACCTAACTTAACCGGGAACATGAGCCCGGGGACAGGGATAGGACCCCGGGAACAGGGGTCCAGGGACAGGGATAGGACCCCGGGAACACGAGCCCGGGGACAGGGATAGGACCACGGGGACAGGGGTCCAGGGACAGGGGGGGAACTCCCGGGGACAGGGGGTGGTCACTCCTCCGCAGCAGTGGTTGAACGCAGCTAATGATCGAATATTGTTTCCAATGTGCTTTGGATACATACATGAACACCATATATATATATATATATATATATATATATATATATCAAGAACAACAAATACATTAAACAACCCCGTTCAGAATCCGTAGACTCAACACAGAGAAGTAAATATACACACTGTTAAAGACTCCTAGACATGCTGAAAAACTTTCGACCACGACCGGGTTCGAACCTATAGGCCACACGTAGAACGAACAATGACAAGAACGAGTGAACGCCTTAACACGCACGGCTACAGAGGAGAACCGAAAAAGGTTGTGTATAATTGTTCTTATATACCCAACAAAACTCAGAAACTGTCTACGCGAGAGCTATATTTTGCAACAACTATAATTACCCAACACTAGCAACAAGAACAAAAAAAATATATCAATTTCTTGTATATTATTAATTAGTAACTTTAGATAATATTAATTATTAGTTTTCAGTTGTAATTAATTTTAAAAAACAATTAATAACATGTTAGGTGATGATAACCAAGTGCAAAAAGCATTGCATTTTTTTTTACACACAAACAAAGAACCAGTTAGTTCACAAAACCTCTAACAGATGGCAGATAGTTACATGGTTCTAGTTAGGATGATGATTTTTGGGTTGTTGGATTGGGGTTGAAGAAGACTATTTGTTGTAGTGACCACAGTATTGTTTTTGTTTTTTTGTGTGTTTTCTGTTCTCTTACGAGAATGAATATAGGTTGTCATAGAACCCTCCAATTCATGACTTAGGAAAAATCTGTTTGGTGATTCATCATGTACACCTATATGTGAGAAAAAGTAAGAATAGAACCTATGATCGAAAATCCAAAATGGCGACCGGAAGTGGGGTTATCTTGGGAAACGGTAAGACTTAGGAAAAATCTGTTTTGCGGATTCATCACGTACACCTATACGTGAGAAAAAGTATGAATAGAACCTATGATCGGAAATCCAAAATGGCGACCGGAAGTGGGGTTATCTTGGCAAACGGTAAGACTTAGGAAAAATCTGTTTGCGGATTCATCACGTACACCTATACGTGAGAAAAAGTATGAATAGAACCTATGCTCGGAAATCCAAAATGGCGACCGGAAGTGGGGTTATCTTGGAAACGGTAAGACTTAGGAGAAATCTGTTTGTGGATTCATCACGTACGCCTATACGTGAGAAAAAGTATGAATAGAACCTATGCTCGGAAATCCAAAATGGCGACCGGAAGTGAGTAGATAGTAATTGTATGTTTGATGACAACCCTGATTTTTTGACCTCTAAGAAAATCGCACCAAAACCTCAAAAACTCACTTTCTCTCCACGTTCCGCGCCTCATTTATTGCGCTGACGATGTTTCACGGCGCAGAAAAGCCGGTACGAGAAAAAACACTTTCTCATCCTTGAAGTACGAATGCACCTTATCGTAATTTTCCAAGTCCGGGGACCATGTTTATATATCGTGACCTTTGTAAACCATGCGATTATTGGTCGTACATATTACCAACCTCAACTATATATAAATATATTTCTGAATTGGTGGATGATGTTTTTTCATCTCGTTGTATCGACGTGCAAAGTTTGATCGAATTAGCGAATGCAGCAGCCGCTCCGTCCGTGGAACTTTTGCAAACGATCGTATTTCGGGAAAACGATGACATATATCCCACGTTAACCCCGATATGCAATCGAATTACCACAGCACGCATCGTAGAATTTACGTCCAAATACAACACCAACACTCTATTGAAAACCTTTCTCAAAAACCAACACGTCCAACCTTTATTCTCCCACCTTCAAAATCATTTCTTCCCATTAACAGCAACGGGAACAACACATCACGGTCAATTGGTTCAATTGGAAATTCTTCTAACCGGCAAATCTTGTTTTTCGGATCAACAGCAAATTTCAATCGCTCAAAATAACGTAATAGCTTGGCTTGCATCTTTGTAGAGAAGTATAATCATGAATTTGAACGAGGATGAAATTGTACGATATTTAAGTCGCCGTGATGTATTATTTGTGGTTGAACGAAAAATATTTTTTTGGCACGACGGCGAAATCCTCACGAGTTTTGATTTGTATTGCGAATGCTGCCAAAAATTCAATCAACGTTGTTCGTTCTCGATGTTGGAATCTTACGTAGATTATTCCATGAAACATAAATCGATAATCCTATGCGAAGCCCCCCCAAAGCATTCGTGCAATTTTTGATGTTCGCGTGGATGGCGACGCTCGGTAGAACTGAATCTTTTCCAATCCCCGTGGAGAAATTGTGTTTCGTCGCTCAATGTAATATTTTCATCACGGACCAAACGCTTTTTTCAAATCGATCCCAAAAAAATTTCTGACGTTCGAAAATATCGAATGTCTTCTCTCGAGAGTGGTACGGAAAAATTGAAATCGATTTTCGATTCGATGGGAGCATCACCCCAAACGTTAGTAACCATTCCGGAGCTTGCACGGCAAGAACCCGAAACAAAAATTTTTCGTCCGAGATGATGGAATTGTTTTCGCACAACGTGCGAAGCATTATCTTGCAAGCGTTTCCGAAATTCGCATCGTTTGTGACGATGCAATTTTGGAAGTTGTGACATCGGACATTGAATGGCTTCGAAACCTCACTCGCCTTTTCTGCTCCCGAAACCTGCATATCGGAGCGATTCGCAATTTCGCTCGCAAGCTTTATCTTTCTTGCAAACATGTACTCGATTAGGAAACAACGGTATTTTTTCGAGGGCGCAAGAAATAATCGCCGTACTACCCATGCTACCCGCTTCCGCAGCGGACGACCCCCAACCTCGGAAACCCCACCGCCGCCGCAACAACATCAACAACAACTCCCCGAACCCATTCAACTCGCATCCGCTTCCACCCTAAGCGGATCTATTTTTTCCGCCTCCACGGTCATGAATGAAGAATCCATCACATCCCCGATAACAATAGAATCGGAAGCGGATGCGGCGGAAGCGAGCACAGCAGCATCTTCCGCTTTCGAAATTTATCTATCCACATTATGCTCGACCAACAAAAAGCTGCATTGTTGCACGTGGAATTTTTTTCAACCTTTTCGCGTATTATTTTTATGGAATCACAAGCACGAAACGAAGCGTCCACCCGTTTTCGTTTCAGGCATGGTTGAGTTTTGTGCTGGTTCTCGCAGAGCTGGGGGTCGCCCGTTTCACACACCACACCCTGACGGGGCGTGGAAGAGGCCGAGGAAATGATCGACAACATGCATGGGTGGAACTGTCAACGCCCGTTCATTGCTATTTGTCCCCCACAGGATATTGTGCGCATCGAAAAGTCTTTGGTTGAAAAAAAAAGTATAGCATTGTTCGTTTGTACCACATGCATGAGTGAATCGGTCAACGGGGAGGGGGGTTCATTGCTAGGATATTGTGTTTTAACCAAAGGGGGTCAAGTGGGTGGGGTTCCTATATAACACACCAGTTTCTCCTTTTGTACATCATTATCATAGTGAACGTCAATCGTGGCAGTTCAGTATTCTTAATTGTTTTGTCTGACAGTATACATATATATCATCGTGGAAGTTTTAGTGAGCTACAAGTTTTTTTGAAGTCTGTCTCTCTCTTAAAAGGTAAGTTCTTTTTCATGATATATATATATATTTATTTTGTTTTGCGTCTGACACACACATATTCAGAGGAATCATAAAAATTGACACACACCTCCTACAACAGTGCACACACTCTGTTCGCGTCTAATATACGTATATATGCACTTGTGGAAGGAAAAATGTCTAGCATTTTTCAACTTTTTTTTTTCCTTCTGTTTCAGTGCGCTTTCCCCTACCACCACCACAACCCCCCCAAAAAATTTCTCTGTATATATATAAATAACAGAGAAATATGGAATCGCAACCAGGTCCCTCCGGTCTTTGCGGGAAAGTGGCATGTCGCAACTGTGGAAAATTAATTTCGAAATCGAACATCTCGAAGCATTTGAAAAAATGTCGTCTACCGGAACATGATGTCGTCCCTCCGGCAAAGAAATCTCGCACTGATGCGCATCAAGGCGGTGCTTTGAATAAAAGTGCACGCATCATGACGTATAAATCTGGAAGTGACGAAAAATGTGACTCGAGCACCTTCCTCGACAATGTGAAATCTCTGGTAGTTGATCAATTACGTGATTGCATCGTTAATGTTGCAATTAAAATTCATCTCGTCTTGACCCTGCTGTATGAGAAAGTTGTCTCGTCCGAGTCAAGCACTTTCAGCTTTTACGTAGGGTGCGAAGGCTTACACGATGACAATAACGAGGATCTGGAGGAAATTGTGACACGGCTATTCGAGCACTTGGGACAAAAACAAGAAGAGTTTGAAGGTAGAGGAAGTGGATGGAGTCTTTGCGGTCGCAGCCACATGTTACAGCTTAGAGTATGTAACTTCAAACCATTACGCAGCGCTCAAAAAAACAAAAACAAAAAAAAAGCAAAATGCAGTGTTAAACATAGAAAGTAATGATGCGAAGAGTTTCTTATGGTCTATCATCGCCGCATTACACCCGGCTAATAATGATAAAAACCCGAAACGCTTGTCCAATTACAGACGATACGAGCGAAAATTTAAGAATGTAATGAGAGGAATTTCCTATCCTGTGCCCCTGAATAAGATCAATCAATTTTTAAAAAACTATAGAGAGGAAAAAGGATAAGATCTCGATATTTCTGTGTTTGGGGTTGACGATTGCGGCAACATTCGTGTGTTAAGACCTGCGAGAAGCCAGAATAATGTAATTCGACTCTTGCTTGTAGGAATTTTTCTCGCCTAGTCGGAAGACAGATCAGCAAGCATTGCGATAAGATTGAAATTTGCGATCGGTGTTTGAGAATTTTTCGCGAGGGAAAGAAGATGAAAGAACAGCACAAGTGTTTTGGCTCCGTGAATACAGAATCCGAAGATGTCATGCCGGAACCCGGAACCAAGATGAAATTTCAGAAACACCAGGCTCTTCTCCACCATCCCGTCGTCCTTTATGCCGACTTTGAAAGCTTCCAAGTTCCCATGACGTCTTGCGACCCTGATCCCTCTACCTCAAGCACAATCCAAATTTTTCACCACGAGCCTTGCAGTTTCTCCATCTACGGAGAAAAATTAAATGATGTCATCTTGTATTGCGGACCCGATGCGGCAAAACATTTTGTTAAGAAGATAGCGGAATGCGCAAGAGAACTTGCACCCAGCCTGACAGGCTCTTACGTTTCTCCACCTGCTCTCACGACGGAACAACAGCGGAGACATGACACGGCGACAAGATGCGCGGAGTGTAACCAGGCTTTCACCCCCGAAAATCACAAGGTCGTACACCACGACCACCAGAATGGATTATTCCTGAACACGATCTGTAATTCCTGCAATCTTAAAATTAGGGAGTCGCATTTCGTTGCCCTGTTTCTGCATTACACGGAAAAATACGATACACATCTGTTCATCACGGAGTTGTACAATATCACGACTCGAATCAGCATCATCCCGAGAACGAGCGAGAAGTATATTGCGGTGAGATTGTGGATCCCTCTCGAAGAAGGAGGAAGTGTGGAAGTTAGAATCCTGGACTCTTACAATTTCCTGTCCTCCAGCCTCGCCACCCTTGCATCTCAACTTGGCGACGAAGATCTTGTGGCCACCAAGCAAAAATGTTTTTCGGGGAGAGATGAGAATTTGAATCTGTTGCGTCGCAAGGGCGTCTACCCCTACGAGTACGTCAACGATTTCGACAAATTTGACGAGACGGAACTTCCACCCCGGGAGGCATTTTATTCTCATCTCACGGAGGACGTCTGTTCCGAAGAGGACTACGAACACGCTCGTAGTGTGTGGACGGCCTTCAATTGCCAAACTTTTCGTGATTATCACGATCTCTATCTTAAATTAGACGTGACACTTCTCATGGACATTTTCGAGTCGTTTCGCAAGAGATGCATCTCGATCTACAAGTTGGATCCTCCGTATTTCTTCACGACGCCGGGATTGACTTGGGAATCGATGATGAAATACACCAACGTGGAACTGGGACTCATCGCAGAGAAGGAACAGTATGCCTTCATGGAGAGTGCGACACGCGGTGGCATCGTCCAATGTCCTCGACGCCATGCTCAGGCAAACAATTCTCATACGCCTGGTTACGATGCATCGAAGCCCAACACCTACATCGTCTACTGGGATGTCAACAACCTGTACGGCCATTCCATGTCCCAGTGTCTTCCCATCGGCGACTACGCGTGGATGACCGAAGAGGAACTCTCCTGCGAGGATTTTCTCAATTGGAGCGAAGATAACGAATGGAGCTGTTTCTTGGAAGTGGATCTCGATTATCCCGAAACGCTTCACGAGAAACATCACGGATTGGCCCTGGCCCCCACCAAAGAGAAGCCACCTGGAGGACAGGAGCCAAAACTCATACTAAGCATGGAGAACAAGAGGAATTACGTTCTGCACTACCGACTCCTCCAATTTTACGTGAGTCACGGCTTGCAGCTGAAGAAAGTACATAGAGGATTGAAGTTCCGACAGAGTAGGTGGCTCGAGCCCTACATAGCCGAGAACACGCAACGCAGAGCGCAATCGACATCTCCTGCAGACAAGGATCTGTACAAACTATTTAACAACGCCATCTACGGCAAGACGATGGAGAACGTGCGTAATTACATCGACGCAACGTTGGTCACGGACGAAAAAAAATTCGAGAAAATTGTCGCGTCCCCCTACTTCAAAAACTTCACCATTTTCGACGAGAATCTGGTATTCGTCGAGAAGAACAAGAAGCAAGTGATGCTCAACAAGCCGATTGCCATAGGTGCCACCGTCCTTGAACTATCAAAATTGCACATGTACCAATCGTACTACGATCAGTTTCAACCCATTTATGGAGATAACATCCAAATATGTTACATTGACACGGATAGCTTCATTTTTCTAATCCAAACACCAAGCCTCGAAAATGATCTGACTAAGATGAAGCATTTGTTTGATTTTAGCAACTTACCATCAGGCCATCACTTGCATTCGACAGAAAATAAAATGACCATAGGAAAGTTCAAAGATGAAGCGGCTGGTAATTACATCAGCGAATTTGCGGGGTTCGTGCCAAAATGTACTGCGTCAAGATTGCAGAAGAAAAAGAGATCAAGAAAGCGAAAGGGGTAGGAAAAATAAGTACCAGCAAATTTAGCATGAAAGAGTACAAAGAATGCCTGTTTCAAGGTAAAAGAAAACTCAGCACAGATCATCGCATTGCGAATAAATTAGACGAACTATATACGACGCGCGTAACCAAGGTAGCATTGGATGCCAGAGACAACAAGTTACGTGTTCTCGATTGTCAAATCCACACGAGAGAGTGGGGCCACTGCAATGGAAGCGATAAATGTGACGTGTGTTAACTGTAACCCCATAGCCATCAAGTCTGCTGTGTCTTTTGCCATTCTTCAAAAATATACGGAGGAAAAGAGGGGCCCTCGGGCGATGAAAAGTTGGAAGTTGTTATTATGTCGTTAAGCCCGCTCTAAACGAGGCTCATTAAATTCAACTCTTACTTTTTTCTTCTTCATCGTGATCTAATGACATAATTACATGTTCGAGCCTTTTGAATTGCATCGCCGCAGAGGAAAATCTTCTCTTCTCTTTTCTTTTTTATTCGATCTACAAAGGGGCACAGTATATATAAAATTTAAATAACTAACAAGGACAATAAATCTCTTTGGTTTCCGCAAACAAAGCATCATGGAAACTGCACCACCAAATTCCAATAACCTCTTACCTTCCGTGTTATCTAAACTCAACGGTCTACTGATCGTTCACCTCAACAGTATTTGGACGAAATTGGATGACGATGTGGGCAAGATGTTTTACGTCTTCAACAACAATTTACATTTCTACGAAATTCCGATCGACGGGAAACTTCAAATCACCGTGAATCCAGAGAACGAAGGACGAAATATTAAAATTTCTACCGGCAAGAACATTTTTCAAATGAAGCACGACAAGGTGCTTTCTAACATGGCGTACGATGTGTCTGCAGGAGATTGTCTTTACGTGGAACTCCTAGGAGATTACGACAAACTCGTTCCTCTCTTCGTAGAATTACGAATCGTCTATCCTATTATAAATAACCTTTAACCAAAATGCCTAACGACATTTTCGGCCACACCAAGCGTGTGGACCACGCAGAAGAGATTCTCATGTTGGATATTCGAGTTAAAAAGTTGAGGAGCGATTTGATCGCTTTGCAGGAGACCTTAAACAAAAGTTTAGAGTCGGAGATCGCTACGCTCCAAACGCAATGTCTCGACCCCATTCTGAAAATCGATTCCGAACTGAAAACGCTCATAAAAAATTATGTTGACGTACCTTCTTACGACAACGTTCAAAATATACCGTTGAGCGTTGATTCGCTTCAAAATGATTTGGCCAAATTACAGCAATTTCAATCGAAAAATGAAGATTTGGAAAAATTGAAACTCGAAATCGAAGAACGAACTTCCGCAATCGAAAAGAATTTCTCTGAACTTCAAACCGTCGTGAACGATATTGATGTAGAACGCTTGCACGTCGTCGTTTCCAAATTACAAGAAGAATTCACCGGCACGTTGGAAGAAATTAAATCCAAGTTGCAGACTTTGGAAGATACCATGACGAACCTACCATCGTCAGACGAACTGCAGGTCATCGGTAAAAGCGTCGCGAACATAAAAATTCAATTGGAGGCTTATCAAGATTTCGAACACATTCAAACCACCATCGCTACGCTTCAGGCGTCTCTGGAATTGATCAACGAAGAAATTAAAAATATTCACGCTGAAGCGAACGCGATGACGAGCATTCAAGACACGTTAAGCACGGTTCAGCATAAAATCGACTACCTGGAAAATTTGAACGTCGAATCCAATCTCGCTCATTTTCATCACGTACTCGACAACATACAGGGTGACTTGGAATCGTTACGGACGAGCGTGCCTTCGAGCGAAGATTTGGAAAAATTGAAAACGGCGGTGACGGCATTATCCGATTCGAGCGACATCAAAAGTTCATTGAGCGATCTCGAGAGTAGGGTGGCCAATCTCCCCACCTCCAAAGAATTACACGCTTTGAAAAGGAACATATCTCGAATGCTGAAACGACTGGAAACGGAAACGGCGAACGTGGAACAGATTCGAGATGAAATTAGTTCGCTGGTGTCGACGCTGCCCACTTCGCAGAGCGTCACGGATCTACACACGCAGTTTACCGAGATGCGAAGCATCGTGAACGATCTTACCGAGAAAAGTTCGAAATTGAATCAAGTCGAGAACCTTCAGAACATTGTCGTCAACATCAGAGATCAAGTTGGAGTGCTGGAATCCACGCAGGAATCGACGCTGGCCTCTTTCGGTGCCAAGTTGCAAGAACTCAACGAAAACTACAAGCAGTTGAACGTGGAAGTGAAAATCAAACCGTCATTTTCTGCCGTAACGGATACCATAGTCGAGCATTTGTTGCCCATCGAAAATAAAGTCGGACAAGTTCACAGTAATCTGCTCGGCGTCGACACTAAATTCGCCAAATTGTTCACCTTGCAAGCCATCGAAATCAACAGCGTACCCAATCAGCAGAGAATCTCCACGTTCGTCGAAGGTAACAAACTGTACATGTTACATCCTTATCATCCGTACTACAAGTTTCTCCTCGATGGCACGATTCAGGTAAACGAATTTTCGTACTGGTCTCACGGCAGAAAAGCTAGCGTTCCCACCATGACGTTCATATCGAATCGTGGTGTCCAGAAAGCAGGAAACATTCCTCTGGCACGTTGGAACGAAACGCGCAACATATATGAAATACACGAAGACGAAGATCTTACCGTTTTCGACGTGGGTGCCGGCGATAAGCTGATCGTTCAAAACACGAGCGAGGTGCCACCCTCTTTGAATCCCATCACGCTGGTGCTTCTCTTCAAACGTAATCTCTAAAAAAAAAAAAAAAAAAAAATGTCTAGGCAAGCCATCGTCCAAGAATTGCATAAACCTGCACGCCGCAACTACGAACGTTTGGCGGTGGTAACCAAGGGCATCGACGACCTCTGGGAAAGCGACCTCGTGGAAATGAGTAGCGGCAAGTTGAAAAATGTACATAAATTGAACAAGGGCAACAAGTACCTCCTCACCGTCATAGACACATTTTCGCAATTCGCATGGGCTCTACCTTTGAAGGCGAAAACAGGAACGTGCGTCACGGAAGCATTCAAATTAATTTTTCGCGAAAGCGGCGGCAGACGACCTCGGTTTCTGCACACGGACAAGGGGAAGGAATTTTACAACGCCGTATTCCAAAAGTTTATTCGGAAACACGACGTTCAACATTACTCGACCTTCAGTGACGTCAAGGCCAGCATCGTGGAAAGATTTAATCGCACTCTGAAATCGCGCATGTGGTCACGCTTTACGCTTCAGGGAAGCTACAAGTGAGTCACCATTCTTCCGGAACTCGTTAACGACTATAATCACACGGTGCACAGAACGATAGGCATGAAGCCAGCTGACGTTACCAAGTCCGACGAGCAACGTTTAATTTCTAGCGTTTACTGTCCAAAGTACACACCCACGACAAAAAAACCTAAATACAAAATTGGAGACCAGGTGAGGGTCAGTAAATTGAAGCGAATGTTCGACAGGGGTTTCACACGAAACTGGAGCACGGAACTTTTTACGGTGGTTCGAGTTTTACCCGGGAACCGTCACACGTATATAATAAAGGACAGTGGCGGTGAAATTTTATTGGGCCGCTTCTACGAGGAGGAACTCTCGAAAACTAAATACCCCGACACGTACCTTATCGAAAAAGTTTTGCGTAAGAGAGGCGACAAACTTTTGGTGAAATGGCTGGGACTTCCGGAAACGAGTTGGATCGATTCGAACGAAGTGATTCTATGAGTACGTGGAATGTCGTGAAACGTCTACCTGATTCTGAAAGTCAAACGAAGAAAAGGAACGGCGAATTGCTCCCCGATAGCATACGGTGTCTGATCGTAGGACCTTCGGGGTGCGGAAAGACGACACTGCTTATTGATAATTTTATCCTCGCACCCAATTGGTTAGACTGGGAAAACAGACACCTCTACGTATTTTCGAAAAGTCTCGAACAACCGAAATACCAGCAACTTATGAAACTGTACGAGGGACTGGGCATTGCAACTTTCGCATCTGAAATCATTCCACTGGACGATTGTCTCGAGAATTCCGTTGTGGTGTTCGACGACATGATCTTGGAAAATCAAAACGAGATTCGTAATTTTTTCACTCGAGGACGTCACAAAGGATTGGATTGTTTCTACCTGGCACAAACTTTTTCCAAGGTTCCGAAACAACTGCTACGCGACAATGCTAATTTCATATGTTTGTTTCGACAAGACCACACCAATTTAAAACACGCACACGATGATTACGTGGGGGCTGAAATGAATTACAATCTATTTTCTAAATTCTGCTCCCACTGTTGGAACAGTGACGATTTCGGATTCGTGACCATTGACATGACTCGAAAAGCAAACCATGGAAAATATAGAAATAAAATAAACGTTTATCTAGACGTCTCAAAGGCTAACAAGAGGACAATTTCAGATTTGCAACAAGAAAAAAATCCAAAAAAAATCAAAGGTCGTGAGTATCTAAAAAATTAAATTTGAAAAAAAAAACGTTTTTTTTTCAAACGTCTGACAAGCATATATAAAATAACCATTACAACAAAAAGTGAGTGTTAGAAAAAGTGGATAGTCTCAAGCGGGTGACAGCAGAAAACTACGAGAACCGAACGTATAGGCTGAGACTTCGACGTTTCAGAAACGTTTCAACGTATATAGCAAAATGTCAAAACGTCAATTTCAAGAAGAGGACAATCTCAAGTTGCGGGAATACCTAGTGAAACGCTTCAAAGGTTGGAAATCCGAGAATCGCGGATCCTACGAAGAGAAGAAACGTCAGGATCAACCTGTGATCGACGCCATCAGCGGTCTAGGTAAAGAAATTAAAAGTGTCACGGAACAAAATAAAAATTTGATCAACGAACTCGTTCCACTCGCAGCTAAAAGTTACACCGTACCCACGCCCATTTCGAGCATTCCTTCGACGCCGTTCGAACTGAAGGAAGCACCGGCACGACGTCGAGCCATAGGTAGCACGTCGTCTTCTTCGGATAAGATCGAGTTGGGACCTTTGGCACGAGACTACCTGAGCACGGGGAAATTCGACAAGGACGAAGTATTCGGATTGTATCCGAGCATGGAAACCAACGAAGGCGGTGTGGTTTGGAAGATTGGGAAATCGAAGGTGACCTTCGAAGGCAACGACATTAAAGTTAATTTAGTCGAAAAGGATAGTTGGACCAGGTATCCGGGTACGGTGGGACTGTGGGAACTCGTTGCCAAAAAGCAGCCGAAGGATTACACCGACGAAGATTACCAGAGTTACAGGGAAATTCTGATCATGACGGATGCCATGTACCAGAACAACGATGCCTCGCAGAATAGGGTGAAACCGAGCAGCGGTGAGAAGTACAGAAATCTCATCAAACCGATTTGGAACGAGGTGAAGAGTGGAAGCGGCGTCAAACGCTACAACACGTTACCCAAAGAATTCGTTTGGGTGGACGACGTGAGGAAGCTCGTGGACCGATTGTTGGTGATAGCCGGCGAAGAGAATGCAGGCAATCGTAATTTCTACAACGAGAAGGTTGGCATCGTGGACATGATCAGCACGAAACTTTCCAACTTCATCGTGAACGACGACAAAGGCATAGGTTACCTCATCAAAATCATCAACACGCTGCCTCCGAGATTCTGGAACGTGGCCGAAGGAAAGGGACTCGTGAACGACATCATCAACAAGTTACCTTTCGAGATGCATTTACCTGGCTACCAGTACTGCGGTCCGGGTACCAAACTCGAGAAAAGATTGGAGAGAGGAGACAAGGGTGTGAATCCGTTGGACGCTGCATGCAAAGACCACGACATCGCTTACAACACCACTCGCACGGATCTGGATGCACGTCACGAAGCAGACAAGAAGTTAGAGCACGCAGCTCTCGAAAGATTCGTCAGCAGAGACGCTTCGTTGGGAGAAAGAGTTGCAGCACTGGGCACCACCATCACCATGAACACGAAACAAAAATTTGGGTGGGGTATATAAATAACATACAGTAAAAAAAACATGTTTCGTATAACTGACTTACCACCCGAACTGCTATATAAAATATTCAAACATGTAGTAAACGGAGATGTTAATAAACTTTTAATCATAGCGAGATCAACGCCGGATTTTCGCATCCCTTGTGAAATGGTTGTCAAGGACCGTATTCGGGAGATCAGTGGCATGAGGTGCGGTGATCTCGACACTCTTCTTTCGGCCGCAGGGAAAAAATTAAACGAGAGAATGGACGAACTGCACGAGGCGAGGCAGGGGAGAAGACGATACACGGATGATTGGCGCAAGTCTAAAAAGGAGACTGAAGATATTATTACGCACATCATCGCGTTGTCGGAAGCACGGACTTTCTTCCTCTAACACAGACAAAAAAATCTTCGATACAAAAATCTCGTGAAAAAAAAGTATATATAAATAACACACATCGTGAATAAAAATTAAATTTCTCTAACACTCTGAAATTTCTCCTTCGATATGACTGGAAAAAAAATGAGTGACCTCCAAGCATTAAAACAAATGCTAAATTTGTCAGTCGAATATGTAAAAATTCAGGAATTGGAAGTGGACAAACCTTACACGATAACTTCCGGTTCAATTGTTTCTACCCAGTATGGTCCCAAGGTACGTCTGTTGCTCAACGGACAATACAGTCTATTTTTACCAGATCGATACGCTAACATGTTATCCGACGAGAAGCTATCTATTTTAATCGAGAACAAAACTCGAATCGTGTACAAGGGGACAAAGGAACTTCTTGGTAAGAAAACAAAGCACGTAATAGAATTTGTGTAACGGGGCTGTGCGGAGTATATCCTTGAAAAAAAAAATTACACGAAACAAAAAAAAAATCTCAGAACATTTATATATAAATAACATACCGTGAAAAAATAACATATAGAGCATCAACATGAAGCCCAAGGGTGTCGTGTACCAGATACCATATTCGAAACTTAAAAATCTAGGTGCCCTCGATGGCTTACTCACCAAGAAACAACGCGAGAAGAAACGTTCTTGCTTGACGAAAGGACATGGAATGAAATTACTTCTCAGCACTCCACAATTGAGACGCTTGCAGCGTTCGCGGAAACAGCAAAAGATCGGAGGTTTCATATTCAGCATCCCGGCCATCCTGGCAGCATTGGGGGCCGTTGGAAGTTTGGCCGGCGGTAGCGCCGCCATCGCGAAAACCGTCATCGACTCGAAGAAGAACAAGGCGGAATTGGAAGAACAGAAACGTCACAACCTGGCCATGGAGAAGAAAGGGGGCAAGGGCGTGGGCGTAATGAAAAAGTTTAAAAAAAAGAAACAGTACTCACCAACCGAGACATTGAATCTCTGATCCAACCATTACAAATCAAACACTTCAGAGGAGTTTTCATGTCCGACTCGTTACCTTCAACCGTTAAAAGAAGAGAATGTGGAGTAGTCAACTTGGACAGTCAAGAAAATCCAGGCACGCATTGGATATGTTACCACAAAAACGACAACAACAAAGCATTCGTTTTCGATTCTTTCGGAGGTGTTCCACTTACAAATTTAGTTTATTATCTGAAAACGAACAATCCTATATACTACAACGACGAACGCATTCAAGATTTCGGAGACGTGAACTGCGGTCATCTCTGTCTCTCCGTGCTCGCGTTTTTCTCTAAAATAAATAAGCCTACGATCAAAGATTTCCAGAAAGCATTGTGGAATCTGAAACATCATTACTAGGATGGGCCTGTTCCATCTCACGAGCGAATCTTCGATCTTGAAACTCACGCTGCACGACGACATCGTCTATCCTAAATCCGTAGCTCAGCGTGCATTCTACAGCATGTACCTCATACCTAACGTCACGCAGCACAACAACAAAATTAGCGTCGGAAGCGAACATATCGTCGTCACGCCAGGCCAATACAATCTTTCTACTTTGCAAGCTCAATTACCCAAAGGCACGTACCTTTCTCAAAATTCGGTCACGCACAGAGTGGAAATCGTATCGGCGACGGAGACCGTGGACCTGGGCACCATGGGAGAACTTTTAGGTTTCGAGAACAACACAAAACTCGAAGCTGGCATCAAGCACGTAGCAACCAACATTTCTAAATTTCTAGCCATCGAAACTTTGAACGTTCACTGCAACGTAGCGGAAGGCATGATCACGAAATCCGACGGGGGGTTGCTGGGAAGTCACAAGCAGACGGGAATCATAGCCACGTTCAAACCCAGTTCCGAATTCATGGAACCGATCATCTACACACCCTCTTCGCCGATCTATTTTCCAGTATGTCGCAACCGCATAGACGACATAGAGTTGGTGGTGACGAACGAGAAAGGAGACGTGGTGGATTTCGCAGGTGCAACGACCACTGCCATCCTGGAGATCAACGTATAATAAATAACACACATAGTGAAAAAAATGGAGCAAATCGAAAGTTACGAATTGCAATCTTTTCCTCCCAACCGTCGCACGTTCGCCAATCTCAACGAAGCGAACCGGGAGATCGAATACGACGTGGACGTAGGCGACGGGTTCGTTCATCCTCACAGAGCGGACCTCTACATTCAATTCGACGTGGTGAAAAAGGCAAACGGAGACGCGTTTCCCGCAGCAGCAAATTTGATACTCGTGGACAACTTCGTGCCTCACCTGTTCTCGCAGGTGGAGGTGAGGAAACACGGTACCGTCATCGACAAAATCGATTATCCAGGCATCACGTCGACGGCAGTGGGAACGTTGAAATTATCCAAAACGGACGCAGCATACTATCAAGCGGGGGGATTCGAAGCGGGGACCAAAATATCGACGAGAAGTCACACGGTGCTCTTTCCCATGCGTCTGCTTCCGGGATTCTTCTCGGACTACAAGGAGATCATGTGGAAGGGAGGACTGAGGATCACGTTTCGAAGAGCGGCCAACAACAACGACGCACTTATGCGATACGCTACTTTGGGTCCGGACGGTATCACGCCGATAGCCAACACTTTACCCGAAGCAGCCAAGTGCGTCATCCGGAGCATGGAGTTGAGAATGCTGATCGTGGAATACGAGACGAACTACGCCCTCAAGTACAAAGCCGAGATATTGAAAAGTCCGCAGGTGCCGATTCACTTTCACGGTTACCAGTGCGTGCAGAAGTTGGCGTCCGGAAGTCACATGGAATTCGACGTGACGACGCAGTTCAACAACATACAGTTCGACATGCCAGATTTCGTCATTGTACTCTTTCAGACCGGGAGGGACAATAATCAGGAAAAAGATTCCAGCAAGTTCGACGACTGCAAGATCAAGAACGTTTATCTGAAGAATGGTAGGAACGAAGTGTTCCCGCGCGAGAATTACAACCTCGACATGACCAAAGACGATTATCTCAAACTTTACGAAGCGTTCTCGGCTTACAAGCGCGTGACCGAGGGAAACGTCGACATGTACTACACGCCCAGCGAATTCAAAACCCACAGACCCATGTTCGTCATCAACACCACGAAGAGGAAGCAGGTGGTGGTCAACGATCGAACCAACATCAAGGTCGTCTGCGAGTTCAACAGTCCATTGCCCGAGGATACTCTATGCAGTGTCATCCTGGTCGCAGAGAAGTCCTTCGTCCACGACGTGAAGAACGAGAGGGTCACAGAGCAGTTTTAACAGGTTTAACATCTTTTCTTGCACAATAAGAATTTTGTACTAGCACAATCAGTTACAATGGCACAATACGAATTTCACTAGTTCAGATCAGTTACAATGTCAATTTCATCAGTTATCAGTTACAATATCTTTTTTTTTCATCAGTTTTTGCACTATAGCACGAGACAATCAGAATTTGCACAAAATTTTTATTGTTTTTACATGAGAAAATTAACAATAAAATTCTTTTTTTTTATCGTTTCAGATGCTGTCGAACATCAAAAACACATACACATACACACACTAGAAAAAAAAAGCATGCAACTTTATTTGTAACACACACATATTCTCTATCTTCATCAAGAAAATATTATTAATAAACATAATTTTTTATCTATCTCACAATAAAACTCTATATATCAAAAATACAACATCAAAATAACACTAGAGTCGTTAGTACACGTTGCATGCATTACGGAGGTCCTCTGTAGAGTTTCATGGAAGTTTGAGAGAAAAAAAAAACACGTGAAACTCTATAGAGGTGTGGTTATCTACAACCGCAGCCGTTAGAACCTTTTACTTTTTTGGTTGGGCACCACGCACCCTGGCGAGGTTATAGGGGCCAGGAATCCTAAAAAAAAAAACAATTATTATTATCTTGTTTGTTTGCTTGCGTCACAATACGGAAATAATGAGAGGCACGCGCATATGTGTGTGTGTGTGTGTGTGTGTGTGTGTGTGTGGCACATCGTTCCCGAGAGGTTTACAAAGGTCACGATATATAAACATGGTCCCCGGACTTGGAAAATTACGATAAGGTGCATTCGTACTTCAAGGATGAGAAAGTGTTTTTTCTCGTACCGGCTTTTCTGCGCCGTGAAACATCGTCAGCGCAATAAATGAGGCGCGGAACGTGGAGAGAAAGTGAGTTTTTGAGGTTTTGGTGCGATTTTCTTAGAGGTCAAAAAATCAGGGTTGTCATCAAACATACAATTACTATCTACTGAAGTGGGGTTATCTTGGAAACGGTAAGACTTATGAGAAATCTGTTTGCGGATTTATCACGTACGCCTATATGTAAGTAAAATATGAATAGAACCTATGCTCGGAAATCCAAAATGGCGACCGGAAGTGGGGTTATCTTGGAAACGGTAAGACTTAGGAAAAATCTGTTTGGGGATTCATCACGTACACCTATACGTGAGAAAAAGTATGAATAGAACCTATGTTCGGAAATCGAAAATGGCGTCCGAAAGTGGGGTTATCTTGGAAACGGTAAGACTTAGGAAAAATCTGTTTGGGGATTCATCACGTACACCTATACGTGAGAAAAAGTATGAATAGAACCTATGTTCGGAAATCGAAAATGGCGACCTGAAGTGGGGTTATCTTGGAAACGGTAAGACTTAGGAAAAATCTGTTTGGGGGTCACCGAGCTATATTTCGGGAAATAAAGTACAACAACTCACCCTAAGACAAGTGCCTAAAACAACAGCATAGCCTTTCACAAGAGAAGAGGGGAAGAGAACATTACAACAACTCACCCCTAAGGCAAGTGTCTAAAACAAGAGCGTAGCTTTATACGATGTATATTTTTGAGGGGAAATCTGTTCGAACGATCGAACTAACATCAAGATCGTCTGCGAGTTCAACAATCCATTGCCCGAGGATACCGTGTGCAGCGTCATCCTGGTCGCTGAGAAGTCCTTGGCGTACGACGTGAAGAACGAGAGGGTCACAGAGCAGTTTTAAAATATTCGTGAAAAAAATTTGCCACATACTAAAAAAAAAAATCTACTAAGTTTACTATCACAACTAATTATTATTCTATTATGTCATTTGCTTAGGTGGAAGGGAAAAGGAATGGTCCAAAAAGGGAAATTTTGCCCCTTGGGAAGGCCCTCATAGTGTGGCAACACTGCGTCCAAGTCGCCGGTGGTGACATCTAGTAGCAAACACTAGAAATATTTCCACAGGTATCGTCTTCATGTTCTCGACTGAAATATTAAAACAAACGCGGAGTCCAATGTAAGTTAGTTCGGTGCGCAAATAAAAAAAAATGATAGGTTAAGTTATATCACTGAAGATCGTAAAAAAAAATCGTAAGAAAAAAGGATAGGTTAAGTTATATCACGTAAGATCGTGGCATTCATACCAAGTACGAGGTGGGAAAAAAGGGAAATTTCACTAAAACATCGCTAAACGCTAAAACATCGACAAAAAATTGTCAAAATATGTCAAAAACTCATATTCAATTGATAAAAAAGGAGGGAAAAAAGGGCTCGTACCAAGTACGGCGTAGGAACAACTAATTAGCACTACTGAAGATTATGTTTTCACTTGCCACTGACGTTCGTAGCACACTATGTGTGCAACTATGACCTGAGAAATCAGAAGGCAGGGCAATCCAAATACACTCAAACCCCGGAGTCGTGGGGTACGAAGCACTGTTCCGGGACATCCACGGTCCTTGACCGATCACAATTGCACTGGCGGACCGGATTCGAATCCCGGTGTGGAAAGTTCCGGAATACTGTTCAGCAAAGGTCAGATGAAAAGACGTTGGCCGTGGGGCGGGCGAACACAGGGTAGTCCATGGGAAGCCACTCCAAGTAGCGTTTCCAAGCCCCAAAATATGCGTTGTCCTATGGCGAACACCGGGGGGTATTTATGATAGGCCCCCGAAAGTTCACAGCAGACGCCATTGCATATTTCCGGCACACATCCAATGGCGACACATTTCGTACGCTGGTTGCATGCGAAAACGGAAGGTGTACCGTGCTGCGATCACTCCAAGAAGGGGAACAGTAAATATGGCCACTGGTAGGATAAAACTGTTCACAGGTGGCCTGGCAGATTGCTGATCCACAGGGGTGGATCTCAACACATTTGGGTCGTTGACTGTACCCGGAAAGTTCCAATATGTGGTGAAGTACACTGCCTGGCCTTACAGAGCAAAAAGGGACGATGTACATGAAAGATGTTCATCCTTCTTCTTAAGGGTGTTTAGAGTCGTGGGGGGGAGGGGGTTGCTCTGTAAGATTACATTTTTTCTGATGTTTCTGACACTGTTCCGATCCTGGGATGTCACTTGGAATAGGATTTTCGGTGCTGCTACGCTGGTCCCAATTGGTGGTAGATAATGGGAACAGGGGCGGAGACGACCAAAAGGGGATAGGTCGTTCTGATTGTGATTATCGAAGATGCATAACAGCAGCAGGGGCGTCTTGAGGTGGAAATCCCTGGCGATTTCAGCTATCACACCAGTGACATACACCGCTGAAATCCAAAGGAGGCTGGTGAGCTCCAAAGCCTTCAGGAATGCGTTCTTCTTCCGGCCTCAAAAAAAATCGCTGGACTACTTTCGAAATTCCTTGAACTCGTGGAATTTCCGAACAGGGTAGGAAACAGGTAAGACATTGAAAAAACTACATTGCTCTCAGTCATTCAATATTTAAAATATATAAAAAATGTGTAATGTAATCGTCCTTTATAGGCAAGTGAAAATCATGAGTAAAGATAAGTAAACTAAAATAAAATAAATTGCCCAATAAGCGGAAAATGTCATTTGACGCCTTAACACTGGAACACCATTAAAATGAAAATATGACTTCCTCAAAAGTAATATATGTATATATTGACTAAATTATATAGCCCCTGGCTTCTCCCAAAATATAAAATAATGTGCAATATAAAACTAAAGTTATGACATGGCACAATAAAATAAACGAAAATATCTAGGATTAAGTATTGATAAATATATAAAAGTAATATGTAGATGGTATAAAATATATCCCGTGGTATCAGAAAAGTAACCCGACGAAATCCATTAATATCATGTCAGAAGTGTCAAAGCATAGTAAAAAATGAGGAACTGACGAAAGAAAAAATAATTAACCCAAAATTTGGTAACGTCACAGATGTTAAAACGGACATAGCCACAAGTAAATTCGGGATCACTAAGATATAATAAAAGAGTAAATGACATGGCTCCAATGACGTTAAGATCATTAATTACGAAAGATACATAATAAAATGGATGAATAAATCAAGGCAACATAGTGACGCATTGTTAACGCTCACTAGTCAAGGTTGGTTTGCGCTTGCATACGCCTGACGTATAGCATAAAGAAACAGTTAAAATGAAGTTCCAAATTAGTAATAGGATAACAGTAACGGGAAAATGGGACAAAAATATTTCATGAAATTTTGGTTCGTTCGCGATTGACTGATTCAATTTTTCCATGACCAGTCGAAAGTCAGTCCAATCAGGAAGAATTACATTTGAAAAATTTACAGAGGTATTAAAAAGTGGAGAAATTGCTCGAATAGCTATTTCTGTATCTAAAACCCTACGAGTGTGGATAATTTCATCATCAAAACTCAATTGATCTCAATAAACGGAGAAAAAAAGAAAAAAACGATAAAAAATAATAACAAAAAAATCAAATTAAAATTGCGCAAAGAAAACCATAAACATCCCGGGTGTGACCCTAGGAGGTTGCCTTGATCGGTCTGAAACCGTCGGCAAAATAGGGGGGGCGCATTTGTCTCTCTTAGGTAAAATGTAAATTCAAAACTGAAACTAATTGGGTTATTGATTTAGAAAACATTTCTTGGCTATCTGTGAAGTAAATTTACGGTTCTGAGAATAAAGGAAAAAAAATATAAGGCATTGCGTTAAACAGAAAAGAGGAAAAACTACTCTACGTCATGCTATAGCCCGCCGTGGATTTTCTTCGTCACTTAGCATAAATGCTCGTCGCGTAAGAGATTACACTTGACCCATGACAACTGTAGGCGTCTAAATCCACTCTTTTGAGTTTTTAGCCTAATAAGGTAAACAAAACTACTTTTTATGGTCGCCTTAGGAAAAAAATTGAAACGGAACCGTAAATGAACATCATGACGCCGGGCCGGGAGAAACGTATAGGATTTCGTATGATATTACTTCAACTAAAGTCTATGACGTGTGGGAGATTAAAATATAAGCACAATTACTCGCTATTACCTACTGTACGAAGATTAACATGAAATTAATCTGTAAGAAGTAATTAAATTTCATTCGGTAAACTTTTGAAAGTTCTGAAGGAACGAGAAAAAAACGCATAAATAAGCGCCCTTGAAGAGACTCTTATTCACACCTCGTTGGGAGGCTAGAAATTTCAGTGTCGAAGCCACCTGAGTGTAAAGTTCATCTACAACAAAGAAAGGTGTCATCAAATTCTCTCTCTCCGAGACTGAAATAGGATATGTTTCTTCCGCTAACTCGAATGTGGAGTAGAAACTGCGCACCAAAGTGGCCTCGACGATGATAACTGCGAGGGAAATGCAATTCAGCAAAGAAAGGTGTCATCAAATTCTCTCTCTCCGAGACTGAAATAGGATATGTTTCTTCCGCTAACTCGAATGTGGAGTAGAAACTGCGCACCAAAGTGGCCTCGACGATGATAACTGCGAGGGAAATGCAATTCAGCATAAAGCAGGAACTCGAGGAGTCTAGCTAAAGACATATTTCAACTTTGCTGGATGTGTGATCTGAGTCGGGGGAAAGAAAAGGAAAGGGGGAAAAGGTATATGGCGGCCGTTCTGGATGGGCGGAGCCCCTGTGAGTGATGACCAATAACAGGAACGTGTTCTTTCTCTGCGAGAAACACGATAGAAACTTAGGACTGGTAACGAGGGAGGCGGTGCCAAGGAGCAAATAGGAAACGGAAGAGAGTACCTTTCATGAACTTTTAGTTCTTGATGTACCTGGATTTCCTCGAGACAGAACCGGAGGGAAATAAAAAGGGGAGATGTTTGCTCGGCGCCCCTAGCTAGTACGAACTCGGTTGCATAACGGCTAGGGGAGTGCGTGGAAAAGCAGCTTGATTATATGTCGTCATAAAACATGTTTTGAATGAAAGGGACAATTGGTTCAGAGTGGGGCTGGGGGTCGTCGGTTCGAGACACATCTACGTTTTGTTTTTCACCGTAACTCCTTTAACTCTTTTTACTTTAACAGGATTAGTTTGAACAGAGCGAGATGAGGTGTTAACATCATCTAACTTTAATGGATTAAGAGTTTGACATGCAACATTAAATGTATCTAGACGGACGGGAGGAATTTCAAGTGGGAAAATTTCGTTTGGAGTACCTGCTTGGTCATAAAAGGGGTCTTGAAAGGTAAAAACGGACGCAAGATTTCGACATGTAACGGGTTGGGTGGGACCACTGTGCCAAGAGTCGCTATCCGAATAGGATATATTTAAAAATTGTACACTTGAAGACATATTTACTCGTTCCATTTCCCTTGGGCAATTATTTTCCAAAACTTTTAACTTTTTACATCTTCGCTGACAACAAATGAAGGCAATAATTAACATACAAATAAAAAAAACTAGTGTTAACGTAATTACTGAACAAATGATGTACGGGTATTGGAAGGATCTTATGACCACTTCCTTGAAGGATAGGGAATTGACGTGAGGAATAAATGCAATTAAAATTAATAAATATAGGAAAAACTGCATCTTGTTGAAATAATGTAGCAACTATTGAACCTAAACTTGCTATAATGACCACAACTGTTATTTTTAGTTATTATTAAAAAAAATGAATTACTTTACGGCCAATAAATATCAAATCAATAAATTTGAAAAATCACATATTTTTACACAAAATAAATTTAACTTAAAATTTTCTCGGGTATTTTAGTTAGTTTTTAGAAACAATGCAATTAGTGCAATGTAAATAGGAATTATTCAAGGAGGGGTCAAGAAGATAAAGTCAAACTGTCCGCCAGGAATAATTTTAACTGAAAATAGATAAAAAAAAATATCTCGTCAAACGTATGAAACTTCACACCTTGCTTATTATTAGCACAAATTACATGGTCTAAATGAGAACTTGGTTCTCTGCTTCATTTTGGTCGGCTTAAGCAGACTTCTTTCTTTATTTAAGGCTAAATGTCACGGGGACATTAACATTTCTTACGTTATTAACTATAATAACGGGTCTTTCCACACACTACCGGTAGGTTTAATATACACAATAGAAAAGACAAATATACACTAGATAACGCTCGTGCCGCACTTTCGTTGCTTTAATTAACTAAGTGAGCTCACTGACAACATATTTAATTCCTTTTATAACTCATGCATGGATGGAAAAATGCACATATATTTCAGAGCGTGTTTATAAATAACTTCATATATAAAACATGCAATTGCCTAACAAAATAGTTTTACTTCTACGAGAAAACAGCAATGGTGCGTACATTAGGTTTTATACGTTTGGCGAGAAAACGAATTGACGTATTGATACTTTAGGGAAATGGAACGAAAAATAAAATAAAAATAAAAATATATAAAAAATTATAAAAATAAGGTCCACACAGATAGTAAACAATTACGACATGTGCTTTGGGGTTACGTATGGGCGGTTACTGGTTCGAAATCTTCCTCTTGAAGAGATACAACATTCGTTTCTTCCTCACCCCCTGAAACGCGGTGATAGCGTTTTAACCTTTGTACCGCTATTAAATCGGACACAATCTTGCCGCGTTTATTTTCATATTCCACTAAATAGGCATTGCTATTTTCCTTTCTTACTATTACCGCGGGCCCAAAATAAACACCTGAAAAGCACTTAGCCGTTTTTGCCTTCTGAGTGGGGTTATATAATAATACCAATTCACCAGGAGCGTTACTTGTTGCTTGATGACGTCTGTCATAATACTTCTTTTGGGACTCAAATCGTTTACGTAAATTTTCTAGAGCCGCGTCTGGTGCCTTGTTTAGCCTTTCAAGTTTGTCTGTGTTCGCACTATTTTCGCAGGGATCTGCGTGAAGCATACTTTCCCAGGGCAAACGGGCTTCAAACCCATGCATGAGGTAAAACGGACTAAAACGACTTGAGTCGCCGCGTGTAACATTATACGTAAACACAGCTGGTTGTAGATAGGTAATCCAGTCATCAAGTTTCGCGGTTACAAAATGCTTAATTATACTTTCCAAAATACCGATACCTCGTTCCTCTAAACCGGAAGTATTATGGTGATACGCAGTAACAAATTTTAACTGAATACCGAGTTTAGTACTAACTTCTTTAAATACAGAGGAATTAAATGAACCACCCCTGTCACTGTTGAGAGTTTTTGGACATCCAAATCTTAATATTATGTGCTCGTAGAGAAAGTTAGCAGCCGTTTGAGCAGTGGTATCAACAACAGAAGCAGCAATCATATATCGGGTACCAAAGTCCATGCATGATAAAATGTATTTACATTTATTTGGGCCACTGGGAGGGAAAGGTCCCGCGAAATCTATAGCTAGGCGTTCAAAGGGGCGACAGCTTGGAAAGGTCTGGAGTTCGCCTTGTGGCAACCCTGTAGGGCGCTTGTTTGTTTGACAAGATAGGCACTGGCGACATTTGTCCTGTATAAAACGTTTCATATAAGGAAAATATATGCGATTGAGTGCATTGTAATATGTTTTAGTAAACTCTAAATGACCACCACCACACGGGTGAGAATGCAATTGTTCTACTACAGTATGACGTAAGGACTTAGGTATACAAAGTAATTCCTTACTTCCCCCACCCATTTTATGGTTCCTGTATAAAATACCATTTTCCAGCACATAATAAAAAGCCTGTCTTTCGAAGGGGGGTTGGGCGTCATCTGCCCCCTCCAAAACTTTTATGACTTCTGAAAAAAATGAGTCGTCGCGCTGGTGTTTTCCCACATCTATTGATTCATCCTGGAGGAGAAATATACGAGGTTCGCCCAATTCTGGCGATTCGTCGTCCGGGGGTTGGTTGATTCCCTGCTAATAGCATGGGAAATATTTTGTGTAGATTTACAATGAACGACCGTACAATCGTATGAATCAAGCTCTGCACTCCACCGCGAGAGCTTCGAACTCAAATTAAGGGTGGTACGCAAATAACTGACTGCTTTATTGTCTGTTACAATTTCGAAATGTTTCCCAATTAAATAAAACATAAAGGTTTTGAGGGCATACAGAACCGCTGATAGTTCTAGTTCCATGATGGACAATTTTTCTTCCCCTTTTTTGAGTGTTCGACTTGCATATGCTACAGGAAGGAAATCATTATTTGCATTTGGCTGTGTTAAAATAGCACCAAGGCCTTTCAGACTTGCATCACAGTAGACGCGTGTTTCTTTAGAAGGGTCATAGAGTAGCAAAACTGGTGCAGTTATTAAAGCGTGTTTTAAGTTTGTAAAAGCTGTTTCTTGGTCCTCATCCCATACAAATTTTTTGCCTTTGCCCAAAAGGGACTGGAGAGGTTGGGCCTTCTCAGAAAAGGATGGGACGTATCTACGGACATATGCACATAAACCTAAAAATCGTTTAACTTATTTTGTGGTGGAGGGGGTGCGGTAAGTCTTAATGGAAGAAATAATACGGTCACTCAAGCGTAGGCCATAACGCCCCACCAAATGTCCAAGGGCGAGTATCTCAAAATAACCAAATTTACATTTGTGTGGAGAAATTTTCAAGCCAGCGTTTTGTAGACACTGAAACAATTTTTCCAGTGTTGTTAACATTTCATTAAAGGTATGGCCCCAGGTAAATAAATCATCCATATAAAAGGCGAAGTTATCACTTTGCATTCCGCTACAAGCCAATTGAAGTGTTCGATTCATCGCTGCTGGAGAAGTAATATGACCCTGACTTAAAACATTAAATTCAAAATGAACTAGGTTGGGAATAGAGAAGGCTGTGTACTGTTTACTGTCTTCTGTTAGTGGTATCTGAAAGAATCCTGAACGTAAGTCGGAACTAGAATAGTACTGCTTTCCCCCATATCGTGCAAGATAGACTGAATGGAAGGCATGGCCATCGCATCGAACACAGAGCGTTTATTTAAAAAACGACCGTCTTGAATAAAACGGTAACTTCCGTCACGCATTTTCACAAGAATAACTGGTGAGTTATAAGGACTTGTACTATCCCGGATTATTCCCTGTTTTTTCAGTCTCAATTTGTTTCTTTATCTC
Source organism: Lepisma saccharinum (assembly GCF_977018435.1). Taxonomy (NCBI): domain Eukaryota; kingdom Metazoa; phylum Arthropoda; class Insecta; order Zygentoma; family Lepismatidae; genus Lepisma; species Lepisma saccharinum. The sequence goes on from NC_139230.1 coordinate 108,191,793, forward strand.
TGTTCGCAAATGTACCGGGATCGGATATTGCTGCTTATGGAACGGCGTAGGATCAGAAAGCTTTATCCTATGTTTGTAATTGGTGGCAAGGCCCATGTCATTCTCGGACCAACTGAAAACATTTTTGTATTTTAACAAAAGCTCTAAAAGTTGATTTTTCTCATGTTCCTCCAATTGAGGATTAATGTCAAATTTGGATATATCCACTTGTGGGATATCGTCGTTTTCTGATTCTTCCTTTGTTAAATTAATTGTTACAGAACTATTTTCCTGATCCACCGTTGCCAACTCACAAGGTTCTGCGCCACCGATCCGAGTACCTTTGCGAATTACAATTCTATAATTCAAAGGGTTGGATACCCAAACAAGTTGTGTGGCAGGGTTGAGTATCGACCTTGGTACCATTATGCCAGATCTAGCCTGAAAATTTGCATCCGGCTCAAGTAAAGTTAAATTCTGATTTGCTGTATTGACTAATTTTAAAGGGATGCACAAATGTGATCTTGGTTTCACAACAATTCGTTTAGAAGCCACATATTCAGGTTCAACAGTATGTACCAGCAAACCTGCCAATTTAACGGAAACATCAAAAGCTTTCTTCGATTCAAACCGAATGCGGTTGCGTGGGGGAGTGCCAAATCTGCTCAAAGCCAATTTATTGCTTTCAAAATCTAAAGTTGCATTTTGGGCTTTGAGAAAATCATTACCAAGGATGGTATTATGACCAAAATCTTGTATCACCCTGAAGGGGTGCCTAAATGTAAATCCATTTAGAGAAAAATCTAAAAGAACAATTTCTTTAATTGTTAAACAATTATTCGTGACACCTTTAACTAGAGTGTTGATTTTAAACCTCCTAGCATGGGCAGGAATACCCTTATCACTTGTTACACTTATTTGGCTCCCACAATCGACAATAAACCTTTGACGTTCCCCATTTACATTGGCATGTACATAAATGAGGTCTTCAGACGGGAAAGTAGAGACTAAAATCTTTTTACTGCCCGCAGGTATGTCTCCATTACTTGCGGTTAATTGGCGTTTAAATCTTCTGGATTTTGAAGACAAAATTCTTGGTGGTGATTAGGAAAACCACATTTATAACAAAGTTGTTGGCCACGCCGGTCACCTTGATCGGGACGACCGCGGGGGGCTGGTGAACCTCGCCCCCGGCCACGCTGAAAATTGGAACGATTCTGAAACCGGCCGTTGTTTGAACGAGAGCCTCTACTTCCCCTGCCCTGAAAGCCTCGTCCGTTGTTTGAACCACGATTGTGATTAAAATTACCCCTTTGATAATTTTGGCCTACAGTTTGAAAATTTTCGTGATCATGTGAGTATAACTTCCTCGACTTTTAACGCTAGGTTGCTAACCTGCTTAGCCAAAGCTTCCACAGTGGACGGTTCTGAAGTTGGGAGAGACGTTTGTTGTCTTTTGACAAGGTCCAATTCAGCTTGCAAGGCTTGCAGCTGATTAGTCATGTCTTGATTAGCCCGAGGTGCTGATTCCGGAGCAACCGCCGTAGTGCTAACTACGGGGTTCTGGTGAGGAATGCGCAACTCAGCAGGAGACGGAAAAAGAGTTTCCTTCTGACTCGAATGCAAGAGCTCTTGCACCGTTCTACGGCGCATAAGGAACTCTGCTTTTTCATATTCCTTGAGGTCTTTCAAAAGCTCCGGAACTGAATTATATTGTTTTTTATATATCTCCTTGATAAATTCCGGTTGAAGACCTGCGTTTATGTATTTAAGCTGCTTATTCACAGCCATGTTAGGGTCCATCTTAAACAAGAGGGTCTGCTTGTCCCTAACATAAGATGATACCGTTTCATCGTCCCTGTGGAACCGATATCTGATCTGCTCCTCGATCTGCAGCTGATCAAGGGAGCCTGTGAATTCTTCAATAAGTTTTTTCTTGACGTCCTCATAGCTGACTAAATTGACGCCTGGTTGCTGGCTAATTGCATTAAACCAGAGAAGGGCTGGCCCACATAACAACGCCGGGAAAATTTGCCGTTTTTCGTCTCCTCCCAATTGTTCAGAATCGCCGCACTTTCGAAACGATCTATGAATTTAGCAACATCCTCCCCCGAGGCACCCTGAAACTGAATGCTCTCGAACAGGAAGGGATGAACAAAAGGTAGTTGAGCCATGGTGGGTGGGTCCACAAGAACTGTGGGACGATTTAAAATTTCAAAGTGAGCCTGCGCGCGTGCGCGACTTCTAGTTAATGGAGGACTTCTGATTGGGCTGGATGAGGCACAAGGTAGGCCCTCCACATCAAAAGACGGACCAACAGCATTATTGGCGAGAATGATGAGCCTATCCAATGTGGTATCAAGCTCGTCCTACAACTCAATAAATGACATAAGGCATTACTAACAATGGTGACGTACCTTATTTTAAAAAATTAACCCCCCATTAGGAAAAAATCCGCGAAGAAACAAGTCTAACATGATATTAATGAATTTCAATTTTCATTTATTTCAGAGTGAAATACATGAAAAAAATTCCGCAACTCCAACCGCGATGCCTACCCTTTCACCTTTCATCATGTCTGTTTAGGAAAACAAGGCATGACGCTTTCATTTCCAAAAGAACCACGTTGCTCTAATTTTTCATCACATTTCCGTAAAAATGGATGAAAAGCCCACGCATCTCAAACCACGTAGCGTTCCAACCTGAACGCGGGGATCTTAAATAGGGATGTAACTTGCCCCTCCCGATTAGTACTAGTTGATGGTAGAGACAGCCCTGAACGGGCAGGTACAAATATCTAACTTATCATTAAAATAGACTCATGATTCGTTTTAGACTGAAGTGAACAATGCGAATGGCAGAATGGGTGTAGACTAGCTTACCCTGTTCGGTTTAGAAATAAGACCAGTAGCTCCTGCTTCTCCGATGATTCCAGATTAAAAGACCTCGTGTCGCTCTCATGCGCACCTATTTAAACCCTCGCTTGGCCTCTCGTCACCTCTTGCCAAAGGCCAGTGTTCTTACCATTTCCTGTGAAAGGCTTACCCAACACATTTCTGAACAGGAGCTGACAAGGTCTGCCAGGGTCAATATTTCTTAATCGAACAGGGTATGGTACGATACAATATGTTTCAAAGACCATCATTGACAATTTTAATCAAAATTGAAATGTGCACATCTTCTACATAAGATCAAGCGATTACAATAGCGACTGCTAAATGTTGTCCGCCTGTTTTTGTGAAATTATGCAACAAGATTTGCTTAGTATATTTAGGACTAACCATTAGATTTGTGATTTCCATACACCGAGATATATATGACAGAAATAAATTGAAATAAGAAAATAATCGATGAATATATCCTTTCTATAACTGTTTATATGTAGCGAGTAAAACTTCACGTGGAGTGAGGATATAAACGTAAATATTGTGAAAATGTTATACTTATAAATGAATCAAATAGGCTAAAGGCCACCTATCCTTTTTGCATTGAAGGCGATTGTACGTACAACCAGCGGTAAATGTAAGAGTAGGCCAAATACCTCCTATCGTGTTTTAATCGGCTTGTTTTACACCAAAATGTTAAAGATCGCCTAGAAAGAAAAGGACGTTGTTTCCATCAATATCAGGACAATTCCTTCCCTTGCAGACAGGGCTAACGACAGTCACGAAAACAGCAATGGACAATTAGCCTACAATTACATTAGCCGCCGGCTACTAGTTGTCTGTTACAAAAGAAGCTAATTAATGTTGTTAGACACTGAAATTCTGATTTGAATGTATCAGGTAGTCAAATCTGGACTGGACCTACAGAATGAAATAGGATCAGAACCACCTTGTCACGTGTTTCCAACAGAACCTGGAGCCGGGTCACTTTCACTGTCAAGCTTAGCTAGCCCATTGTTCCTGAAGGAATCGCCTGTTATGATGACGTACAGCGGCTAAAATCAGTGCATTTTATTTCTTTAAAAGCACAATGTAAAATACACGAAAATTTGTGAAACAATTTTGTGCACATTTATCTTTGTGTGTCAGTGTCTGAATATGGTTGTGCAATTATTACCTGGTACGAAGAAAAAATAATCATTTGGTGGGGCACGGGAACCGGACGAATTTGAAAAAGTCACTACAAAGTTAATTATTTACAGAAATATATAGTGAAGATCATAGCATTTTATGATAGACATTCGAATGTTCCGTTACTAGAAGTTACTAGCAGTTACTAGCAGTTTTGTTTTGTGTTGGAATGCTTATGAGGAGAATGAAGACATGGTGTTGTTGATGAGTGATGAAGCTCACTTCCACCTAAATGGTTCTGTGGAAATGCTACTGGGCTGTGGAAAATCCCCGACAACTCCATCAGAAACCCCTTAACAGCCAAAAAGTGACCGTGTGGTGCGCTGTAGGAAATCAACAGACACATGCTGCAGAAAGTGGAGCCAATTTCCATGACAGCCTTAGTAGTGGTATTTGTGGTATTACTGGGACAACAAATGGAGAGCTCATGTGATTAACAGATCGATTTGGCTATACTTAAAACTATGTCAAGATGCCCATATGGGTCAATGGCCCAAGTGTGCTATGCTGTCAAATCCCAAGAATCCTGAATTCTAGTGTACAAATGAAGAATTACAATATACAAATGAAGAAGCCTCAACAGACTGATTTGGCCATGTATGCAAAAGCTACATCTGTGAGATTGTTGTCCATAAGCTTGTCAAAAATATGCCCCTCTTGATATTGTTTTGGCTACACTTAAAACTAAGCCAAAATGCTTATAAGAGCTACCCACATATACCTATGCACACCCACACACACACATATTTACTTCCGGTCCACTTCCGGTCAACTTCCGGTCTACTTCCGGTTTAAGTTCAGAGAATTAATATGTTAACCTGACACCAGGCCCAACTTGCATATCTAGTACTAAGACAATGTAATATACAGAGGCTTTCTAGAATTGCTCTGTGACTCTCTCATTTCTTACATCATAAACATATGATTTTTCACCTATAAGAATAACACTACATATGGTGTCGGCAGGGAGTGTATCATGGAATTCACAGATAATTTTAATGTTTGTCCTGTCATTAACCACAACTTGTTTCCTTTTTGAGGTGTTGATGACAAACATGGGTCTCTGTGTTTTGAATTCATCTGGTGAGTAATACATGTCAGTATTCCAGGTTGTAACCCTTTTGTATGCTGTATATGCCTCGTATAATTTAAGAAAATCATCCTTGGACATGTTTAAATTATAAGTTTCTCTGGGGAACACCTCATTTCTGCCATTTTTAAGATATATGTTTTTGATGTTGCAGTTATCAAATTTACTTGAATTTTTTTCCTGATTATTGTGTCTTCCAGTTTGAAATAGTACCACCACAAAATCTGGCATGTCATATTGTATACTGGAGAATGAGTTTGTAGTATCAAATTCATAATAGCTTCCAGTGGCAGGCTTCTGCACGCATTGATATGTATAAAATTGTAAAGGCACCTGTGGATTTTTTAGTATATCTGCTTTGTATTTAAGAGCATAGCTGGCCTCATATTCAACAACCGGGATTCTTAGCTCCATAGTCTGAATAAGGCATTTGCCCTCATCAGGTAGGGTATTAGGCAGAGCTGCCCCAGTAGAGTAAAATGTACTGTACCTCATCGAAGCATTATTATCATTGGCAGCTCTTCTAAATGTAATTCTTAAACCACCCTTCCACATAATATCTTTGTAATCTGAGAAGAATCCTGGCAACAGGCGCATAGGAAACAGCACAGTGTGGCTCTTAGATATTATTTTATCACCAGCCTCAAATCCACCTATTTTGTAGTAAGAAGCCTCGGTTTTGGATAATTTTAGTGTGGCCAAAGCTGTAGAAGTAATACCAGGGTAATCTACTCTGTTTATAACAACACCATGTTTTCTGATCTCAATTTCAGAGAACAGATGTGGCACAAAATTATCTACCAATCTTATATTTGAATTTGCCGGATAATCTGTTCCATCGAGCTTTACAACATCAAATTTGATGTATAGATCTGCTCTGTGGGGGTGTATAAAGCCATCCCCTACATCAAGATCAACCTCAATCTCTGTGTTGGGTTGATTTAAATTTGCAAATGTCCTCCTGTTTGGGGGGAATGATTGTAGCTCATAACTCTCAATATTTTCCATTTTTTTTTGTATGTATTTTTATTTAAATATTAATCTCCATGATTGCAGTTGTTGTGGCTCCAGCAAAATCAACTAATTCTTCTTTTTCATTAGTGACCATCAATTCAATATTATCTATTCTATTATGGCACACAGGAAAATATAATGTTGGGGATGGAGTGTAGATGATGGGCTCCATAAATTCAGAATTAGGTTTGAATGTTGCAATGATGCCAGTTTGTTTGTGAGTGCCTATGCCATTTGATTTGGTGATCATACCCTCAGCCACATTACAGTGAATATTCAGAGTCTCTATGGCTAAGAATTTAGGTATATTAATAGCAGTGTGTTTGATGGCTGGTTCAAGTTTTGTGTTGTTCTCAAAGCCTAACAGCTCTCCTATAGTACCCAGATCCACTGTTTCTGTAGCAGATACAATCTCTACTCTGTGAGTGACAGAATTTTGAGTTAATACTATACCTCTGGGTAATTGAGCATTTAGAGTGGACAGATTATATTGCCCTGGAGTGATGACAATTTGTTGATCCCCTACTGCAATTTTGTTGTTGTGGTGTGTAATATTAGGGATCAAGTACATGCCATAAAATGCTCTGAGAGCTATTGTTTTGGGATATACTATATCATCATGTAATTTGAGTTTCAATATTGAATTTTGGCTGGTGAGATGGAATACCCCCATGATGTTTCAGATACCACAAGGCCTTTTGAAAATTTTCAATTTGATGGTTTATTTATTTGAGACATATATCTAAGAACAGATAAATACAAATGTCCACAATTAACATCTTTGAAATTTTGAACACGGGCATTATTGTAATAAAGATTAGCTGATTTTAGATATTGTACTAAATTTTCAGGTGGAACACCTCCAAATGAATCAAACACAAATGCCTCATCTTTTAAATATTTAAGATAACAGATCCAGTGTGTGCCCTGATTTTTGTACTTATCCAAATTAACAATGCCACACTCTTTGTTGAGTGGTTGTTCTGGTAAAGAATCAGACATGTACACTCCTCTAAAATTTTTGATGCCCAGTGGCTTGATTAAAGCTTCAATATCTTGGTTTGTAAGCGGCTCTTGTTTTTTTAAACTTATTCATGGCTCTCTTAACACCTTTGCCTTGTTTCTCCATGGCCAGGTTATGGCGCTTCAATTCATCTAATTCTGCCCTATTTTTCTTGGCATCTATTACTGTCTTTGCTATGGCAGCTGATCCCCCAGCCAAGCTCCCAACAGCCCCAAGTGCTGCTAAGATGGCCGGGATAGTAAATATGAAACCCCCCCACATGTGATTTTTTTCTGGATTGTTGTAATTTTTTTAATTGGGAGGAATAATTTCATACCATGGCCTTTTGCAAGACAAGAGCTTTTTTTCTTGCGCTGCTTTTTGGTTAAAAGGCTATCAATAGTTTTAAGAGATTTAAGACCTGCATAAGGTATTTGATACATAACACCCTTGGCCTTCATTCTAGGTTTATTATATATATATATTCACAACCCCCACCCCAGTTTTTGTTTGGTGTTCATAGCTATGGTGGTTCCCAATGCTGCTATTTTTTCACTTAAAGAAGCATCTTTGCTTACAAATCTACCAAATGCAGCCTCTTCTAATTTCTTGTCTCTTGTCAAGATCAGAATGTGTGTTGTATGCTATGTCATGGTCTCTACAAGCAGCATCTAGGGGATTAACACCAGGATCCCCTCTGTTTAATCTATGGTCCAATTTTGTACCGGGACCACAATACTGATAGCCTGGAATGTGTAGTTCAAATGGCAGCTTGTTTATAATGTCATTAACCAACCCCCGGCCCTCAGAAATATTCCAAAATTTAGGTGGTAGAGTATTAATAATTTTTATAAGATATCCAATCCCCTTAGTGTCATTCACTATAAAATTAGACAATTTTGTGCTTATCATGTCCATAATTCCAACCTTTTCATTGTAAAAATTGTGGTTGCCAGCATTTTCCTCGCCAGCTATCACCAATATCCTGTCTACAAGTTTCCTGACATCATCAACCCACACAAATTCTTTAGGCAGGGTGTTGTATTGTTTGATTCCACTGCCAGTCTTAATTTGTGACCATATGGGCTTGATTAAATTGTTGTATTTTGCTCCACTGCTAGACTTGACTCTTTTTTGTGTGGGATCATTGTTCTGGTATAAAGCATCTGATTTTATTAATATTTCTTTGTAATGCTCATAATCTTGATCTGTATAGCTGCCAGGTCTTTTCCTAGTCATCAGTTCCCACAACCCAGGTGTGCCGGGATATTTAACAAAACCACCTTTTTCTCCAAGATGAGATTCTGAATATACAATTATATCATCTCCCATAAATGTTACTCTGAAATTGCCAATTCTATGTATGATGCTACCATCACGCTCTGTGTCAGCATATAAGCCAAAGACCTCATCTTTGTTGTCTTTAGGTGTGCTTAAATATTTTTGAGCAAGAAGACCCAATTCAATAGGATCCTGACTAGCTTCAATTCTTCGAGGAGCAACAGGACTAGGTGTATGAATACTGGAAAGTGGGGTGATTGGATAATCTAATATGTTCCTTGCAGCTACAGGTACAAGCTCTGCGATCAAATTTTGATTTTGCTCTGTAACAGTTTTGATATTTTTACCTAATTCACTAATAGCATCAATAATAGGCTGTTCTGTTTGTTTGTGTTGTTCATAAATTCCTCGGTTCTGTGATTTCCATCCCTTAAATCTTTTTACAAGATAATCTCTTAATTTAAGATCATCAATGATTGGCCTTTTCATGGTTATTTATATATGTTTCAATGTCTAGAAAATTGTTGATTTTATTTCTGTATTTGCCACTATTGGGTTTTCTTGTCATATCAATTGTGACAAACCCATAACTGTCCTGGTTCCAGCACCTACTGCAAAACTTGGAAAAATCATTGTAGCTCAAGTCCCCACCTACATATTCATCATGTATGTGTTTGAGGTTAGTATGATCTTGATGAAACACACATATAAAATTGCTGTTGTCTCGGATCAGCTGCTTCGGTATTTTAGAAAAAGTCTGTGCCAGGTAGAAGCAATCAATGTTTTTGTGTCGGCCCTGTGTAAAGAAATTTCTAACCTTGTTTTGATTATCCAGTATAATGTCATCAAACACAACAACAGAATTATCGAGACATTCATGAAGTGGCTTAACATCTGGTACAAAAGTGGCTATATCCAATCCATCATATAGCTTCATCAGCTGCTGATATTTTAATTGTTCCAAGCTCTTAGAAAAGACATACAAGTGCATGTTTTTCCAGTCTAACCAGTTGGGTGCCAATAAAAAATTATCAATCATTAGTGTAGTTTTACCACAAGCTGATGGCCCAACAATAAGACATCTAATATTTTCAGGCAGCAACTTGCCATTTCTCTTAATCTGCTGTTCAGGTTCTGGCAACCTTTTTATAACATCCCAGGTGCTCATATTATCACTTTGTCTGCATCGATCCAGCTGTGTTCTGGAAGTCCTAGCCATTTGACAAATAACTTGTTGCCTTTTCTGCAGATGATTTTTTCTATGAGATATGTGTCAGGCTGTTTAGTTTTGCTGAGTTCTTCTTCATAGAATCTGCCTTTGAGAATTTCTCCTCGGTGATCTTTTATTATATATGTGTTAAGGGTCCCAGGTTTAACTTGAACCACTGTAAATAATTCAGTGCTCCAGTTTCTTGTAAAGCCTCTTTTGAATAAGTGCTTATATTTGCTGATTCTTACTTGATCACCCACCTTGTATTTGGCCTTTCTTGTTGTTGGCTGGTATCTAGGATAATAAACAGTCCTGATCAATTTTTGCTCATCAGATGAAGTTACTTCAGAGGGTTTCATGTTGATTGTGGAATGGACCGAGTTGTTATATTTATGTAGAAGTTCTGGAAGAATATTAAGCCATTTATAATTACCTTGAAGTGTAAATTGTTTATACATAAGATTTTTTAGGGTTTTGTTGAATCTCTCTACAATTGAGGCTTTGAGATCACTGTAACTCGAATAATGTTGTATTGACTGGCTTTTAATAAATTGTTGGAACACAGAATTATAAAATTCTTTGCCATTATCTGTTTGCAAATAGCGCGGTGATCTTCCACTCTGATTGATGATTGTCCTGATGGCTTCTGTAACACATTTTCCAGTCTTGGATTTGAGTGGCACAGCCCAGGCAAATTTTGAAAATGTGTCTATTACAGTGAGTAGATACTTGTAGCCCTTGTTGATTTTGTCTAAGTTTTTCAGCTGTCCACTTGCCATCTCAATCAAGTCGCTCTGCCATAAATCATCTATGCCTTTTGTGACTACTGGCAGTCTCTTATAATTATGTCTGGCTTGTCTGTGTAATTCATCAACAATAATTTGTCTAGACATAATATGTAAACAGGAATATTGCAACTATGGGGTGTTCAGCAGCTGATACTACAGGATTTTCTAAATATAATTTGTCTCCTATTTGTATATGAAATTCCAGAGATCCATCATCTTCAGCATAAGATGTTTCTAATGTATTGGGATCTGTAAAATCCTCTAACTCTACACTGGTGATTTTTGGTTTGTTGTCAGCATTTGTTATTGATAAGGTGGGGTAGTGGTGTGCTTGTGGTTGAAGCCAATATTTGATCTTGCTTGGTCTCAGTGTGCCCCCAACAAAAAACTGGTAATAAAATTGTGCAGGGGACAGCATATATATTTTGCCACCTGGTGTAAATGGTGAATCATATTCTTTGTTGGGGATGCTGTACAATTCAAGAATTACTGTATGTTTTGGATTCTCAATTATGCCGGTTATTTCTTTTTCTGCTGTAAGCAATCTGCTTGGTACAGATTCAAGGTGCTCATTGATGGTCCTAACAACATCATCATGGCCTGGCTTGATTTTTATGTCCACAACAAATTTCTTGTATTGTTGCACAATTTCTTGAAGCTGGGTGGCAAAAACAGACAGAGCATTTGCTTGATTGGATTCCATGGTCCCTAGCTGTTGCTTGATATTAGCTACAATTTGTTGCAAATTTTCAATAACTGCAAATTTTGAATTTTGAGCAGTAAGATCATGGACCTGTCTTCTGATATCCTCAAACAGGGCATGCAGTTCATTAATATGTTGATTGGTTGGAAGAGTGGCCACTGTCTGAGTAAGTTGTTTGATCTCTGTCTGGATATTCTTGATATCTTCTGATTTCAATATGCGATTCACTGCTCTCTTAATATTTTTAAGTTCCTGTGATGTAGGCAGATTTGATACAGTATTTTGCAAAGATTCAAGTGCCAATTTCACATTATTTAATTCAGATGCATCAGCCACATTTTGCATAGCATTTTGGAGCAGGGCTATATCAGCCTGAGTGGGTGTTGATTGTTGTAAAATTTCAAGTTTTGTTTGGATATCATCGATCAAGTGATGAAAATGAGATAGCTCAGATTCAGTGTTGAGGTTTTCAAGCTTTGTGATCTGTTGCTGGACACTGACAAGTGTGTCTACAATACCAGGCAGGCGAGATTCTTGTACATTTGTCAAATCACTTTGCACTGCTGCTATTGTACCCTCAAGATGGGTTATGGTACTTTGAATTTTTCCAAAATCTTCATATGTTTCAAGTTGCAGCTTAATGTTGGCAACACTCCGAGTTATTGCACTCAAAGCATCAGAAGATGGCAAGTTGTTCATAAAATTTTCAAGTGTCTCAATTTTTTCTTTAACCTCGGCTATGGCATTGTTCAAGGGGTCCAGATTAGGTATTTGGAGTGATTGAATCTGTTCTTTTAGAGTGGAAATCACTAGATCAAAATCTTCTTGTGATTTTATGCTTTTGACAATTGTTTGGAGCTGTGCCTGGACATTATTTATCTGCTCTTCCAATTGCTGTTTCAATTGCTCAGAGTTGGTGGCCTGGGTCTTAAATTTGGCTTGAAGAGCTGCTACAGCTTCTTCTAAACTTTGAAAATTATCTAATGTTGCCAGATCAGTATATTTCTGAAGCAGCACTTTGAGTTCTGAATCAATTTTAAGAAGAGGGTCCATGCATTGTGATTGCAAATTTGTAATTTCTAATTGAAGACTGGCATTAAGTGTGGTTTGTAAAGCTTGTAAATCACTTCTTAATTTCTTGACTCTGACATCAAGCATCAGAATCTCATCACCGTGATCTTCATGCCTTGTATGGCCAAATATATCATTAGGCATTTTTGTTTTAGTGGTTATTTATTATTGAATATCTGATTCTTAATTCTATAAAAAAAAGGTATAAGCTTGTCATATGATCCCGGGACCTCAATATATAAGCAGTCACCAGCAGAAACAGTATATACAGTGCCAGAAATCATGTTTGAGTGCTTAATTCTATAAATATTTCTCCCTACTGAAATCTTGACATTACCCTCAGGGGTTGTAATAAATTGCAATTGCCCACCTACAGGTAATTGGTAATGATTTTAATTATTGTTAAATATGTACAATATTTTACCTGTTTTATCATCAACATCGGTAAGTATGCTGTTCAGATGAATAATTAACAAAGCACTTAGTTTAGATATCATATCAGAAGAGGGTTGCGGTGTTGGCAGGTCCATAATAGCCTGTTTTTTGAACCCAAATAAGTTCATAGGCATGTTTGTTTATTTCAAATCATGCTCTGTAATTGGGCATTGATTACCACTTTTCAAATCACAATGACCCCCATGGTAGAGTATGTATGCCACATGATAAAAAGCATTTCTTATCATCACGTGGGTCCAGAGCCACTTTTCTTACAATATTGCTAGTCAATAAGTGATCCACACTCTGAATTCTATTTTCTGATGTTCTGATTGTGCTACATAATTTGAGGCAATTTTTGTAATCCTCAAATTCAAGCTCTTTGTCAACAATAACTCTGCCAATGCCCTTGGCCTTTTTGGCAACAGCACCACTACATGTTTCAAAACTGTACATCTTGGCTCTTAACCCAGCAAATGCCACAATAACATCACCAAGTGTCTCATCTTTTAACTTGCCAGGCACTTTTTTGTTGTGGTGTTTATTTTTTGAATGTTCAGTGGTATCAAAATATTTAAACAATTCAGGCTGTGCCATATCTTGATAAACATCTTCTGTTTGAATATCAAGAACAAAACTATCTGTGTAATAATTGAAATTAGGCTTTGCAATCAATTTTTTGCTCCGGCTGGGGTCAGTAATTATTTTAACATCAATATGTTTTCTGACATTCTCAATTGTTTTGCCATACACTGAATTGACCATCAATTTAAACAGGGTCTTATCAAATTGGCTCATTGCAGATGTTCGAAGCTCTGTGTTTGTATCAATATATGGCTTCAACCATCTTGAGTGCCTGAACCTCAAAACTTTTCCAACTTTGGTCACTTGAACACCATGATTCATCAGGAACTGGAGGTTTTTGTAATATATGACATAATCCTGTTTTGGCTCCAGAGTCATCATCAATTTATTTTGTTTAGAGCCAGGTGAGCACTCAACCTCAGGAATTGGGGGCAGATCAGAAAATATGTTGTGTAAATCATCAGGAATTGTCAGATCAACCTCTAAGAACAGGCCATAGTTACTGTCATCATAATCCTTAAGATCTTCAATATTGAAATCGTCGACCCACTCAAGCCCTGCATATGGCAGTTTTTTCATCATAGCATAACCATAGAGGCTGTTGGCATCTACATACAGTATATAATTTGATGGCAGTGCTGGATCATCATCAGGAATATATTTGTTATTTGCTCTGGCATATCTCTGAGAACATTGCACCATGCCTCCTCTTATACATTGTTCCATAAACAGATACATATCTTGATCCTGGATCAGATCCAACTGCATTTTAGTGTTCAAAAACATTGCAGACCATGCTAGGCCCGGAGCACTGTAAAAATACATTGGATCCAGCTTATAATTTTGCATGGAAGATTTTCTGAATGCCTGCAATATATCAGCTAAGAGAGTCACATCACGTTTTAAATATGCCTTGTGATAATCACCAAATGTCTGGCATTTTAAATTGTTCCACATCAACTGGGCATGGTGATAATCTTCATCAGTGATTCCAGATCCTCTGATTTTGCTGTAAAACTCTTGTTGTGGTGGCAGAGAACACTCATCAAATTTAGAAAAATCTGTAACATAATCATATGGATATACACCCTTCCGCCTAATTAATTTCAGGTCCTGATTTGGAAACAAAGCACATGTGATTTTGAATTGATCATCAGATAATTGAGTGGCCAGTGTAGCCAGGCTAGCAGACAGAATTCTGTATGAATCAAGAAATCTTAAGTGAATAGGAACACCATTAACTTTAATTATTTTGCTAATGGCAATATATTTTTCATTTTTTTCAGCTAAAATATTTAAATTCTGCTTGTCAAACCCCTCGTACCTGATCAAATGATGAAAATCATAATTGGATGCACCATGGCAAAATATAGGAACAAATTTTGGTCTCTGGATCTTAATATTACAGCTATTACACAGGGCCATTAAGAATTTACCATCTGTATGAGAATGGTGATGTACCTTGATATTTGTATCTGAAAATTCAGAATCACATACCGGGCATTTTTCTGCATTGTTGAAATCTTCAATCTGTTCCTCTGTTAAAGGCAACATGGGCTTTGATTTTAATAAGACATTAGATGCTATGTCATGGCACTCATTTTCTATTCTAAGTGCAAATTCTTTGATGGCATCTGCTCCCATGTATAAATATTCTTTACTAACAACCCCATCCTGTACAACCACATAATAAAAACTGGAAGGTTCATGTAGCTGGTATGGTGTAATTGAAGGTTCATGAGGATCTGGGCTGCAAAATGCAAGGGGTTTGAGATTTGATTCAAAATCACAGACTATATATGCTGGGTGTTCCAACAGGGCTTCAAACTTTTTGAATTTTGCATTTTCACTTGGCATTGGCATCACCATATGAACAGGTTTATGGTTGCCACAGTATTTCAGATGCTCAAGTAACTTGTTTTTAGCAATTTCTGCATTCTCTTCACAAACACCATTCACCATTTTTCTACCATCAAATACAGACAAACATCTTCAGCACAACTTGAATATTTTATGAGTTTTGTCTAGTTGTGTTCTGACTAAAGCTTCAAGATTATGTATCAGAGTGTAATGATTTGTGCCATCCCCTTTAATTAAGAGCAGATCAATCGGAATAGCAGATTCATCATCAAGTGTACTGATTCTGAGAGGATCTATCAAGCAATTGTCACGGCCAGTAGAACAAGTAAATACATTAATAGATAATTGTTTGCCATTGATGTGCCTGGCCTTTTTTTCAAATTTATCAATATTCTGAACAAGCATTGGATATTCTAAACCCTCCATTGCCTCATCAAAATCATTTTCATGTTGTTTATAATAAGTTATTCGCTGAGGATCCTTTGAAACTGGATACAAAGCAGCTAAAATACACCACAAAAAGCATTTCTGGTCATTATTTTTTATATTAACCACGGCTGTTTTGTTTTTGATATTGGCAGGTAATGGCACATAAGTGGAACCTTGTAATGGGCTGAATTCAGAAATATTAACATATAACTTGTGTGAAGATCCGCATAGGCTCCATCCAGACTCTTTTGCAGCAAATTCAGAGTGTTTAATATTCAATTGATCTATCAAACTGCTTATTATTTTGTCTGAATTTGCATTTGAATATACCGGTACAGTTTCTGTTATGTGGGGCTGTGTAAATTTTGTGCCATTTGGCTTCTTATATTGTGTAAACAATTTGAGAGACAGCTTATAAGAGCCATTTTGTGCATTTAGAATTGCCTACACATCTGGATTTATATTGTTCAAAAAATTCTTAATGTCACATCTTGGCTCTGATACAAAACGGTGATCCCTTAATTGGCCGTTAAAACTGCTATGGATGGGTTCATAGCGTGGCTGCTTTGCCGGTCCAGCATTAACAGGTGTTTCATGCTTCCTTTTCAGACCAGATGTAGATGGTTGAGGGGGCAATGTTGATAACTGTGCAGAACAAGAGCCCACATGTCTATTGAAATATGCCTTGCTAAATATTTTGTGGCATTTAGGACATATTTTAGTGGGAGTTCTATATTTGCCTGGGTCACAATTCTTTTGGTGTCTGGCCCAATTGGGGCTGGATATATTCTTATTACACTGATTGCAATATTTTTGATTTGGCATTTTTGTTGTTGGTTTATTATATATTTCCTGGGGTTCAATTCAAAATTTTGTACTTAATATATATATATATATTTTGTTCAGCTGTGTGCTTTGTATATTTCTTGTGTATATTTAATATGTTAATATTGTTAATTTTTATTCTCAGTTTATTATATAAATTTTTTTGGGTTTTAAACCAAAACTCTATGCATATTATGACAGGTTGTAAAGCTAATAGCCTACAAGTGGAAAAAGAGAATAAATATTGATCTACACTGACCTTCCGCAAATGCCTGCACAGACATGCATGTCCTAGAAAGGCAATGACCTAGCGCTGAGTGTTATGTATTGATTTTTGTATAACAGGCTGGGACAGATATAAGCCTGACTCTAAATAAGAGTGGATTACAACAAACAAGCTGGATGCAACAAATATCAGATTTTTTATACAAAATATAAGCCCTTTTTGTTCAATATACCAGAAATATATTTAAGATGAATAATATATTAAACCAAACAGGTCTGTAAGTATGAGAAGCACTGTAACAACACATCTGTTCTCCTCAGCCACTCTCACAATACTGGCTGAAGAGTAATGCAAAATCTCTTTATATACCCTAAGCCGGTCCGAGAAGAAAAAAACGGGAAATTCCCGAGGGGTCATAATTTTTCACGGGAATTTCCCGAGAGTTTTTATTAAAATTATCTGTGAATTCCACGATACACTCCCTGATGACACTATATGTAGTGTTATTCTCATAGGTGAAAAATCATATGTTTATGATGTAAGAAATGAGAGAGTCACAGAGCAATTCTAGAAGAATTACATTGTTTTAATATTAGATAAACAAATTGAACCTGGTATCCAATTGAACTTAAACCGGAAGTAAATATGTGTGTGTGTGTGTGTGTGTGTGTGTGTGTGTGTGTGTGTGTGGGTGTGGGTGTATGTGGGTGGGTGGGTGTGGGTGGGTGTGGGTGTGTGTTAATACGTTTGGCCTAGTTTTAGGTGTGGGCAAAAAAAATATCAAAAGGGGCATATTTTTAACAAATTTATGGACAACAATCTCACAGAAGTGCCTTTTATAAGTGTAGGCAAATCAATCTGAGGGGGCTCATCATTTGTACACTGTAGCTTCGGGCATTTTTACAAAAATCTTGGATTAGACGGGGTGCTACACTTGAGCAAAAAACTCATATGAGCATGTTGAGCTAGGTTTAAGTGTAGCCAAATCTGCTTGAGGGGGCTCATCATTTGTACGCTATAAGTGCGCTGGTTGTATCATCAATTACACTACTTAACTCCATGCCTTTCCTGTATTTTGCCCATAATTTTCCAGGCTTGTTCAAGTACGTTGCAGGATATTACAAGAAACTATTCGTAATTTGTTTACTACCTCAAATCTATTCCGTGCTGTGTGCTCCCCCCCCCCCCCACCCTATCTGCTTTCAAGAGCTTCCTAGCCCGACTTGACCTGGGCTCGCGAATCCCATCTTTATTTACTCTGGTGGACATTACCGAACCCTCTGAAAGAAACATGCGGTTCTTCTCAGATTACTAGCAGACAGGCCTAATCTCGCCCCTCCCTCCTTCAACCCTCGACGGCAAGCTGCGAAGGGGGGAGGGAGGTCTGTGCCAGGATGGCTGAAGGAGACAGGGAGAATTTTAACATTGATCCTTATGGGTGAATTTTTTTATTCGTTCTCTTGGGAACATAAAACCTCCGATGGCCTTAAAATATATAGCTATCAACGGAAAAAAGACACTTTGAAGTACTGAGTGTCTATCGGAAAAGTCGAGAACTCCAGTTGATTAGCCGTAACTTGAAGTTTAAGTTGTGTTTTTTTTCCTGCGTAAAGAATACATGGGATTATGAAAATTCTTATTCATCATATTTTTCAAACATCGTGGCTAGCTTAATAATCAACTTGAAAACCGTTTCCACTTGCCACATGGGGAGAGATTCATGCTCACTTGAATACCTATCGCTCTTTTTAATAGCAGGATAATAGAGGATATGTTTATAGGCAACCTTGGAAACGCGGTTTCTCCCAACGTCGGAGAGACGGGGTACCACGAAGGATAGGTTCTATGAAGCAAATTTCTCAACATCGATATGATGAGGTTTTGCAGTTATTGTCCCAACGTCCTGAAGATTTGCAACCAGATATTAAGAAGTCTTGCAACATCATTTCTTGAGTATATTTTGGACTCTCAATTTCTTCTAAATTATCACCATTCAACCATGTATCTGCAAAATGTGTAAAGTTCAAACAATACGCACAGACGATTTTGATTCCATAGAAGCATATCCACAAAGTTCCACGGTATTTGGTTACCATTGTCAGTCAAATCTGTTGTCCTTTTTACAAATTTCAAGGTATTCTAAGAAGACACGTCAAATAGATTCTCAAATGTTCATCTGAAAAAGTAACAAATAAAAATATTGTTAATATGATGCATGAGACTATGAACTGAACAAAGATAAAAAAACATTTACATTACATTGTTACAACCTCAGACAAGTTAAGTTAATAATAAAATAAAAACAACTTAGAGATGTTGTGTAAGTGGATGTGAATATAATTGGTCTAAACTGCACCATAATGGTTAACGAAGTGGTCCTGTTATAACAGAATTATTAAAGGTTTGATTCACGATATCAGCTCACTTCAGTGACTCAGATCTATCGTTACAGTGCATGTTAAATATGACTTGGACTTCAATAGGTTATTGAATCAAATATTCGTAAAATAATCAGTACAAATTATGAATTCTCTGAAAATCAACCAATCTTACCCACAAATAAATGATTGGTCTTGTACTTGTAAAATATGTGAACTAGTAATCTTTACTAATCTATACTAATTTGTAAATTCTCAGTAAACATGCAAACTATTGTTTGGTAATCTTAATATTTTAGCTGTTAGGGTGTACTTGTCACGGTATCCAGTGACGTGTGAAAAACACCGTTCGATATTAATCATTTTTGATTATTGATTCATATTATGTTTAAATGTAAAGTGTGAGGTTTGGTTTATTTTATGGAAAAATTTGTATCCGAACCAGACGTCGGGAGTTGGGAGACGGGTTTTAGTGAGCGACAGCAGAACTGTCAAGGCAAAGTACATGACATATTTGCAAGAACACGGGTCGTCACGGAGAAAGGGAAGACTTATTTTCGTCGGGACCAACGGAGAATTCGCCGCGGGGGGCCGAAACTATTTTTCACGGATGACCAGGATAATCAGCTGGAGCCCAAGCTAGGAAGAACCGAGGACGCGCCTTATGACCGCATTTCGAGACAATGGACCAGAGGTCATTTCCATCTCTTCGGAAACCCAAGCCAAGCCACTCTAACGTGTTTCCAACGGACAATTTTGAATCTGGTATAAATCTGCAGGACTGCGAGTTCACCACACAGTTTTACCCGGATTTTGTAGAGGGAGCATCTCCGCGCTACACTCTCGCGCGACTATTGTTTTGTCTCCGTGGACTTTGTTTTTCTGACGTACCGTGAGCGAGTTACCGACAGAGAGTTTATCAGTATGCGCTTTATTCTGTGGAGCATTTCGCGGTGGTTTGTTTTTACCAAGCGTGGACTACCATAAAAATGAGCGGCTAAAAAGATAGAGATGGGAGGCCGTCGCCTGCAACGATGCACCGCCACCATCCGGTGAAGCCAACGCCGATGACTGGCGACCGACACACACAGCGCCGCGAAGCCCAACATTGCCCGACGCCCAGAAGGACGTTTCCAGTTTCACATCCGACAGAAGCCCGTTACCAGAGAGAGAGAGAGAGAAGGATGACTCTAGACCAGCGCCCGACAGAAGCCTAGTGAGAGGGAGATGATTCCAAGGCCGACGTTTGATTGATGCCCGACACATTAGAGAGATTCCGGACCGACGCGTGACCACGTACAGCCGACGCTTGTGAGAAGAGAGACACGCGACGTTCTATGAAAGTGAAAGTGCCCAATATCGTCGCAATCATCCTTCGCCGCGTTCGACCTCGAAGAACATTTTCGCCGCAAAGGAACCATGTGAAAACTCCGCGTCCAGGAAAGATGAACGATCACGCGATGTAGCAGAGTCCGGTAGAGTATTCTTCAGATGGTCTATGTCCATGTAAGCATGTATTGTTTGTCTCACTTATTTGCAAAGTGACTCAGGAACCCCGAACCTAACTTCCGTGTCTAATATTTTAGTAATGTTATATAAAAGGTAATTTAATGTCCATGTAAGCATGTATTGTTTGTCTCACTTATTTGCAAAGTGACTCAGGAACCCCGAACCTAACTTCCGTGTCTAATATTTTAGTAATGTTATATAAAAGGTAATTTAATGTTCATATGTAATAATTTGATTGTCTGTATTCAGAGTTAGAAGCTCCATTCCATTACGTTAATTTTTAGTGTAAATTGTCAAAGTGTGCTCCATTTTTGTGGAACTGACCGCCCCGTCGCGTCAATTAGCTTGTCAATAGTTGACCGATTAGTCTTCTTTATTTGTGGAAAGCGTATTTTATATTGCAAGGTCTTGCGAGTGTAGTATTCTTTATTGCATAGTGGTTATTGTTTTAATTTTTGCTCGCGCCGACGATTGATTTGTGTATTCCGGCAGCTGGAGCCGATTAAGTTTCGCATCACTATGTAATGGTGTATTTGTTCTCAATGGACGAGAGAGGCTTGTATGTATTACCCCCTTCCGAGAAACTTGGTAAATGTCGTGCTTACGACTTGATGCGTACGTTCATTCGAACGAAAGGTTTAACTACGCCGACCCAATTGTTTTATATAACTGCTTTCCGAGGGCTGGCGCATATTTGATTTAAAAGAGCACAGGAGCGGGCAGACTAATCACCTAAATTCACGCAAACCTTCAAACAAAAAGGAAATGGTATGTTGATTTGATCCATGATTTGTATGTATATTCACATGTAAAATACCTCAGAAGTACGAATGAGAGAGAGAGATAGAGAGAATGAGAGAGAGTGAGTGAGGAGGCGATGTAAACAGTTTGTTGATTCCAATATTTTTTTTTATACAATATATTCATATTCTTACCGTTCGTCAGTGTTATCATTTGATGTTTTTCAGGTATCTGGTATAATGCTATTAGTGAGTTATTATTGTTCGAGTCTACATATCCAAGTTAAACCAAAAACTTTAACATTTCAAGGTATTTATCTCCGCCTCGCACTAGTACGACAATAAACGACCGTCTCAGTACCGAACTAAAAAACCTGGACCGTAAGTAAAAGTCACGACTGGTTTCTCGTACCCATAATGACGTCTGGCCCCGTGCCGGGGTATGAATGATACGTCATTTCGGGGACCGCGAGTGCACTTATTACATACTTGTACACTTTAAATACATAAAGCATGAACTTATTGGAAATGATGCACTACCATTACAAGGCGTTCAAAATTATGAAAGAACGAGAAAACCGAAGAATTTTATACAGCTTACAAAACCGGTTTTCTGACCTGATTCTGTGAAGGAAGATAACAGAACGTTGTCCAGAACTTGTACAAAATTCGGGGATCTCACATTAAATCTATTCCAATCCAACCTAACTTAGCTTAACCTACTTAATGCATTAAACATTTGCGAGCTTTATGAACTGTGTTCAAGTTTCAAAAACAAAATGGAGAAAAATCTTGTTCAAAACAGGTCAGAAACGACTCGTTCCAACCATCTAAATACAAGGGCAAAGTGAAACTATAATGAACATCTGATTTGTAATACAAATTTCGATGTACGTACATTTGAATACCACCAGTGAAATACGAAAACAATCTGACAGGAACGATAGTACAGCATTTTGTGCAATATCGATTTAATTGCCAGAATGTAATCTATATCAAGCTATTTCATGCTCTAGTAATAATCACAAAACTGTTATATCCGCATTATGCCTAATTTAATATAATATTCTCTTCTGATTTTAAAATTGCAAGGAATTATCATCTTTGTTTGTAAGGGAAAATGAGTGCTGCGTTGAAAATGTAGACAAGTTGAAGCGATATTCTCACAGAAATTATATTGGAAGGTATTTCCTCAACATATAAATAAATAATACATTCTGCATCACTCTTGCATATTGCAAGCGTTTTGCTTTTGATGGATTAAGCAACAAGCATTTAAATATAAGACTTAGTTACCTTTTAGTTTTTTCCGATGTTCCCTTCTTCCAGCATGTACTGGATTCGTTATTCTCTGGTAACTTGGTTTAACTTTCACGATTTCGAAGCACTCGCATTGATCATATCGTTAGAAAACACAGAGTGAAATCTCGGCAACAGTGTTGACTAAAATCTGAACCACGAAACGTCACTTCAAAAATTTTAATGATAACCACTACTCTCTGGAGGTACGAAATGTTTTAAGTTTTTCACACAGTATTTCAGATGCTTGCAGCTACAGCCTATAGTCGTTGTTTCACAACAAAATCTTCCTTACTAGTCATAAAAAATGCACCGATATTGACAAAACTACCACTTCAGCGCCATATGTATGCAGAAGTTTGAACATGACGGACATCCTTTATTTTCTGTTATTTACTTATATACCTTCAATCGTAACAAAATTATAAGGATCACAGGTTCTAGTGAATAAAACAATCTTTTATATCGGAAAATGTCTTCCTTACCGAATCTATATTAGTTGTATGGTTATCCAGGGTGGTATTTGTAGGGGCGATGAGGGGGAATTCCCCCCTCTGGATACTTGTGCTTGATAAATTTTACCCCTGGGGGAATAATATTTGTGGGGAAACAACAAATTATTGGCAATTTAGTTACTTTTTCCCCACTTCGCCATTCAATTGCACCACTTTTCTGTCAGACAACTGGAAGCTCTATTTGGCGAACACGTGTGTGGTCTCAAGTGCTGCTATATTCCTGGAACTGTCAAACAAGTTTCCCTGTGATTATTAGTTGCCTAAGTGAAGAAAAAATTAACAAATGGAAAATTACACAGCCATGGCTGTGATGAAGTTACACATACATAATCTTTCAACATCACTAAATTAAAACAGATGAGGCGAGTTGGAATGTGATATTTTATGTTGGAAATATTTTTAGGTTTCAGCATGAGTTGTCAAGGCAGTAGTATTGTAATTTTGCAGCAAGCTAGACACATTTGTAAAATACACTGCTGGACAAAAAAACACGGACACTTGCATTTTTTGTGATAACGCATAAATTCTGATTCGAAGGCTAACTAAATGTTGCAGAAATTATTGGAAATAAGAAAACCTGAATATATTTAACAGAAAGCAAATTAAAATTTATTGTTAATAAGTTAAATTAGAACATAAACGAAAGTTACAGAAAACTACCAAAAAAAATAGAAAAAAATCTTAGCAATATTTTTTTAAATATTGTTAACTGGTACTGGTGGGGTATATAAGCTGTCTAGTAGCGGGTGTTACCTCCCCTGGCATCAATTACAGCTTGTAACCGCCGTGGCATACTTCGAATAAGGTTGGCAATCACTTCTTGGTCCAATTGCTCCCATTCTTCTTGAATAGCACGTCTTAGCTCTTCAATTGTTTCTGGAACTATTGCGCGGTTTCTGATATGTCGTTTCAGTTGATCCCAGACGTGCTCTATCGGATTTAGGTCCGGACTTTGTGGTGGTCATTCTAATCGCGTAATCTCAACTTCGTCAAGGTACTTCGTGACAATATTCGGAATGTGAGGACGCGCATTATCATGCATAAAAACAAAGTCCGGGCCTATGAATGGTGCATATGGTACTACATGATCTGCCACACATTCAGTAATATACCTGCGAGTTGCCATTGCCCCATTCTCTACAAGAACCAACTCTGTACGTCCTTGTAAAGAGATACCTCCCCGGACCATGACACCACCGCCTCCAAAGGGTGTTATTTCAACGAAACAACATTGTGCATAACGTTCATTAGGACATCTATACACATGTCCACGCCCGTCTGATGAACGTAGGTTGAATTTTGACTCATCGGAGAATAAAACCTTTTCCCACTGCTCCACATTCCAATGTAAGTGTTTTGTAGCAAATTCCAGTGTTCGCGTCCGGTGACGTGCTAACAACCTGGGACCTGTAACCGGGCTCCGAGATGATAAACCACTTTCATTCAGTCTTCTACGAACTGTTCGTGAATAAATCACAGATCTATGAACATTTCTCAAACGTTGTGCCACAATATTTGAAGTCGTACGACGGTCTCTTAAGACTATGATACGCATTATACGATCTTCCCGTGCTGTTGTGCATCGTTTCCGAACAGAACAATGCCAGAACCCGGTCTTCTACCATAGGAACCAGTTGCATCATACCGTCTGAGACCTTCATGTATAGTACTTTGTGCTATATTTAGCACCCTAGCAATATAGTGCACACTACGACCATCATCGCGAAGAACTACTGCTTTTACTACTTGTTTACGTCTCATTTTCAAGCTAGCAAACTTACAATACACTTGCAAGAAAAATACCAGCAATGACAATGTCAATAATATCTGTTACTATGGTTACTATGAACCAAACGTCATGCCTCTCTAGACATTAAACAAAATAACACCAACAGGAATTGAAAATCAATAAATTAAAACAAAATTTCATGAAATTAATTTTGAGCCTACTAGGTGTTCCAAATACGTAAATACGAGTAAATAAATAAATAAATAGATAAATAATAAATGGAAAAACTATGGAAAATGTTTAATAATGAATGTTCAATTGTTCAATACTTAACTGAGAGCGTAATTCATAAGTAATTGCAATTCAGATGTCAAATATTAAGGTGTCCGGGTTTTTTTTTGTCCAGCAGTATATCATCACTGAAAATACTGAAGAATCAATATTGAATTCATTATCTTGATAAGATCCATAAAAATTGATTATGAGATTACATACACAATGTAGAGTGCACAGTAGTCTTGGATGCTATTTTGATGAGATAGAAAACTTTTTGAGTGTGCCCACCTAATGTTATGCCCAAGTTTAATTCTGATCCCCAAAAGCTGGGTCCCAAGTTACTCCCATTCCAGACTACATTTCTGGTGATGGTTTCAAACCCCAAAACTGTAGGTCCAATCCCGATTAGCTGTGATGATCGTAAAGTGGACTTGATCATATTTTCTGTTAAGATCCAAATTTAAATCGGCAATTTTTCAGCAATTATTAAAAATATATTTTGGTAAAAAATGAAGTGTGGTCTGACCTCATTTCCCATTTAAAATTGTTGAGGTACCCCATGCAACCCCTCTAGCAGGCGCAAAAGGCGAGCACATATATGTACTTGGAGGGGTAGAGAGAGAGAGGGGGGACTGATTATGTTAGGTGGAGTAAAATCATTATCTTATGCTGTTTCTTGACAGTCAGTAGAATTCCCCCCCCTGGAAATTTCTTAACTACCACACTGCGGTTATCCAAAAAAAAAATGGGCCTATGCATTAGTATGGCTTTAGAACCTCCTTAATGAGATATTAAAACATGAAAAAATTTCCAGTGCAATGAAATTCTTTCCCGAATACGTTGTACAGTGTCTCTCAAAAGTTTTAGGACAACGACATTTTAAACTAGGCAACCCAATTTACACAAGGTGTTGGTGGGTTGCGTGTAGAGTTAGGCTCAATTTCAGGGTTGCCACAAGCACAATAAATATTTATAAAATACGCGAAAGAAATAAAAACAAGTATTAGTGTATAAAAAGTATTAAAAATATCAATATTATATCGCAAGTGACAAAATTCTTTCTGAAAGAAAAAGAATACGTTTTCTAGCATTTCATCGCTGATGAGTCTACAGAAAGGAGAAGAGGTGAGAGAAAACGAGAGGTGACAAATGACAGGAGAAAGAGAAAGCGAGAGGAGAAGAGGAAAAGTAGAGGAGAGAAGAAAGAGAGGATAGACGAGGAGAGGAGATGTAGTGAGGAGAATGGAAAAATATTCTAGGAGAGATGAGGAAAATAGAGCAAAGAAGAGAAAAGAGAAGGAAAACGAGAAGAGAGAAGAGTGGAGAGTGAGTAAAGGAGAGAAAAAGAGAAGAACGAAAAGAAGAGGAGAAAAGTGCGTGGAGTCGGAAATCTAAGACAGGAAAGGAGATACGAGGAGTGGAGATGAGTGGGATGGAGATAAGATGCGAGAAAAGTAGGGAAGGCGATATGAGATAAAAGCAGAGCAGAAGGAGGGGAGAGAAGAAGGAGAAGAGAAGAACAGAAGGGACTGAAGAAAAGAGGTAGTTGCAGAAAAGCGTCAAGAATTGATGCATTGGTCAAATTATCGACATGAAACATTCAATAACATTTTGAAATGTATTGGAGAATGTATTAAATTGGTGCGAAATGCCTTTTGGCTTAGTTCAGAGCAAGGTAAAATCTTCCATGTAAGATCTTTGATTTTACCTGCGATTATACCACTAAAAACATGAATGTAATTTTAATATTTATAAGAATTATCCAATTCTCGGTTCGTTGAAATGGAGATTTTGTAATTTAATATTTCCCCTCCCCGCATCGTTAATTCCAAACTGAATCATTCCGTTTCACACGGGGTGAACAATGAACACAATGGGATAGGTCTAAAACTTACGAAAATTTTCTGCCACCGGAAGGGTTTGAACCTACGACCATCAGATTGACAGTCCTGAACGTTAAACACTACACTACAAGCTTTCGCTCCTGAAAGTAAGTAGAAGGAGCTGACCAATGTGAAATGTAGATGCAACTCTCCTCCTACATGTAATGTGCAAACAATACTTGTTTGTAACAAAGAAAACGAAGGTAGTACGACTCGGCGAAAACATTTAATGGAGAATTGCACATGATGAGAACTTTTCATTCGATATTTGCGGAGGTATCCTTGCATTGAACTCGAGTGGGAAAAGGTGTAAAATTAGTATGTCCTGAATTGCCACAAATATAAATAGTTATTTCATTAATATTTGTCAATGTCTTTGAAGCAGTACACAATTATCGTTAAAGTATTATAATTCACGATCTTATACATGAAAATATCCCTATGAAAGTGTGTCAATTCATTTATTTGTTTATTTTTTTATAAATTCCATTTGCAGAACAATGTAGCTACTATACACTGCTATTACAATTAATGTTACCATGCTCTTGTTTGTAATAAAAGGAGAATTAAAAAAAGAACACCTCCTAAGGAGGATCGAACCTGGGACCATAATTAATGCTTTCAAGAAATCTAACCACTACATCTCGCCCTTACTTTCGATTGAAACAACAATTTTTAAGTATTCTGTCTCTCCAATATTGTAAATGAAGTTGGGTATACATATGGTTGAACTTTTACTTTAATTTTGGATTGCTTTCTTGTAGTATAGCAGATATCTTCGAGAAATAATTTTCGAAGTGATGAAGAATAACGAGAATATTGGTAGTTGTGAAAATGCGAGTTATTTCTTCTAACCTATTATTGTGATTAGACATTATTAATGGAAAATATCTAGAGGCTTTAACATTGCAAGACGATATTATTTTTCTGTAAAACTGTAATAGACGAAATGATTGTTTACTGACGCAAGTTTCGTGTTCAGAACAGTCTTATGAAATGTATTTGCTGTTGCGTAAGGTAAGACGAAATAATTACACCGTTTGCGAACTACCAAATCTGCGCAACGTTAGACGTAAACAGGCGGAAAATTTTATTCTTCACACTTGACAGTATTAGTCAAGAGAGACTCGTGGGACACTGTGTTAAGGTGCTGGAGTAAATCCTTCTTATTTTTCTTCCTCGAAGGACAACAATTTTTATAGTAGAGCAACAGTAGTTCCGCTCTTTCTTATTTCTTTTAAATTCTTCCACATTCCTTTCATTGGGTTAAATATAAATAAAAGTATTGCTTGCATTTCTGTCATTGACGTAGACCAGGCCAGTACGCAGGATTTCTTTGCGGGATTGGCCAGACCCTAATATGTGTGTGTGTGTGTGTGTGTGTGTGTGTGTCTATATATATATATATATATATATATATATATGAGAGAGAGACAGATATTACAAAATAGTTCAAATAGTGCGAGCGCGATTCAAAAGTCATGATAATTCTATGTTTTAGAACATAATATATTTATAAATTAAATGTTGCGTACTAGGAATTATTATTACAATAAAGAACATGTCTAATTGTGAGTTAAGAAAACAACAATAACAAAGAGACATTCTCGCATCACGATTGCAGTTCGAAAAAGTCGGGTCAGGGATTGAAAGTAGCGCATTGTCCTGACTAAATCGGTGAATCGGACGTCTGCTAGCCTTGCATTATAAAACTAAAACCATCCAATATGCAGCCTGAAGACTTTTGCGCAAGAAACAGATTCATTTATGTAAGAACAAAATTGAAATGTTTACACATTTCTAAAATCGACGATGTTATTTTCGTAGTTATTGATAGGTTCACATTTAAATATTTCAGGGATACTGAAATATCCCCCCCTGGATACTGGCCTGACGTTAGTGACGTAGACAGTGGGGGAGAAATTTTGGAGAATCTTTGTATTAAATTTATTATTTACATCCACCTTATGCTCAGATAGGTTTATTGACAATCGTGAACTTTTCGTTTAATAGATAATATTTGGTTTTAAACGACGGGAGAACATTGGTCTAATTTTCTTTCTTTCTCTTTTGTGAGAATATATACTTCTACAATAGCAATCGCGTTCGGAAACGGTGAAAAAAAAATGACTTGGTTTTCAAAGGCAGACAGACAACCTTGGTAGCGTAGCGTGCTCGCGTTCAAAGTGACTCACTCACGCTATTCAAGGCCGCTTCTTATCGCAAAACATTGTCCGTCGATGCACCCAGCAAGTTACGAGTGACCAGAGTCGAATTTTAAAGATAATCTGAAGAATGATAGATTTCATCAGAGGCGGCTAGGTGGGCACTAGCTCAACATGCAATATTTTAAGTGATAATTTCTGACAACCAAGAAACCTTATTGAATAAGTATTGGGATAATAATACGCGTACCAGCTCCTTTTTAACAATGTAAGCTCGAAGACAATCTGTATTCCATTTGTTTGTATTGGCAACTTGGTCAACCTGAGGTTATTATAAGGAACTATTTCCTAGATGTTCATGTAACCGTTATAAAATTACAAATAAAATATATTCACAAGCTTAGATATACTAACAACGAAGAAATAAATTCAGAGATAATTTTCAAATGCATGTGTATAGAGTAATTCTAGAAGTACAGAGCTATATCAGAGTATTGAACTTCTTTTTGCAGGATAACGTTTACAATATTGACGCGACATAATAATTAAGAACTGTTTCTCCAAGGGAAGCAAAGGGTGTAGTGTATTGGTTAGAGTTCTTGAAAGCATTGATTGTGGTCCCAGGTTCGATCCTCCTTAGGAGGTGTTCTTTTTTTAATTCTCCTTTTATTACAAACAAGAGCATGGTAACATTAATTGTAATAGCAGTGTATAGTAGCTACATTGTTCTGCAAATGGAATTTATAAAAAAATAAACAAATAAATGAATTGACACACGTTCATAGGGATATTTTCATGTATAAGATCGTGAATTATAATACTTTAACGATAATTGTGTACTGCTTCAAAGACATTGACAAATATTAATGAAATAACTATTTATATTTGTGGCAATTCAGGATATACTAATTTTACCCCTTTTCCCACTCGAGTTCAATGCAAGGATACCTCCGCAAATATCGAATGAAAAGTTCTCATCATGTGCAATTCTCCATTAAATGTTTTCGCCGAGTCGTACTACCTTCGTTTTCTTTGTTACAAACAAGTATTGTTTGCACATTACATGTAGGAGGAGAGTTGCATCTACATTTCACATTGGTCAGCTCCTTCTACTTACTTTCAGGAGCGAAAGCTTGTAGTGTAGTGTTTAACGTTCAGGACTGTCAATCTGATGGTCGTAGGTTCAAACCCTTCCGGTGGCAGAAAATTTTCGTAAGTTTTAGACCTATCCCATTGTGTTCATTGTTCACCCCGTGTGAAACGGAATGATTCAGTTTGGAATTAACGATGCGGGGAGGGGAAATATTAAATTACAAAATCTCCATTTCAACGAACCGAGAATTGGACAAAATTGGATAATTCTTATAAATATTAAAATTACATTCATGTTTTTAGTGGTATAATCGCAAGTAAAATCAAAGATCTTACATGGAAGATTTTACCTTGCTCTGAACTAAGCCAAAAGGCATTTCGCACCAATTTAATACATTCTCCAATACATTTCAAAATGTTATTGAATGTTTCATGTCGATAATTTGACCAATGCATCAATTCTTGACGCTGAGACGATATTTTCTGCAACTACCTCTTCTCTTCAGTCCCTTCTGTTCTTCTCTTCTCCTTCTTCTCTCCCCTCCTTCTGCTCTGCTTTTATCTCATATCGCCTTCCCTACTTTTCTCGCATCTTATCTCCATCCCACTCATCTCCACTCCTCGTATCTCCTTTCCTGTCTTAGATTTCCGACTCCACGCACTTTTCTCCTCTTCTTTTCGTTCTTCTCTTTTTCTCTCCTTTACTCACTCTCCACTCTTCTCTCTTCTCGTTTTCCTTCTCTTTTCTCTTCTTTGCTCCATTTTCCTCATCTCTCCTAGAATATTTTTCCATTCTCCTCACTACATCTCCTCTCCTCGTCTATCCTCTCTTTCTTCTCTCCTCTACTTTTCCTCTTCTCCTCTCGCTTTCTTTTTCTCCTGTCATTTGTCACCTCTCGTTTTCTCTCACCTCTTCTCCTTTCTGTAGACTCATCAGCGATGAAATGCTAGAAAACCTATTCTTTTTCTTTCAGAAAGAATTTTGTCACTTGCGATATAATATTGATATTTTTAATACTTTTTATACACTAATACTTGTTTTTATTTCTTTCGCGTATTTTATAAATATTTATTGTGCTTGTGGCAACCCTGAAATTGAGCCTAACTCTACACGCAACCCACCAACACCTTGTGTAAATTGGGTTGCCTAGTTTAAAATGTCGTTGTCCTAAAACTTTTGAGAGACACTGTACATAAATACTTTTGTTACAATTCTAGAATTTCACATTTTGTAGGATCATGTATGCAGTTTTCATAGGGACAGTGAAATCAACAAGTGAAGAGGCACTTTTCAATCTCACATATTTTGATTCATTTGAAATTTGGCATACTGAAAGGGCCACTTGAGGTAGGAAAATATGCAAAATTGCAGATCCATATCTTTTGTATTTTCGACATTACAGTATTGCAAACTGTGCGATTTCGATGGCGTTGGAAAGGTCATGAAGGGATCTTTCACACGAGATATTGCATATCCATGTCAAAGTAAAGAAACAATTGAAGGTGGTGTAAAGAAAACTTTGGTAGCCATTTTCTCAAAAAAGGGTATTTTAATTTTTTAAAAAAAAATATGTCATACATACACTATTACTCAATAACTGTACAAAATTTGAAAATGGGACGCCAATGGGATCCGGAATTATGTTAGATTTAGGGAAGGGTAGAATAGGATAGGTAATGTACTAGGGACGTTCAATATATAAGTTTCCCTGTGCTATAAAATATTGTATAAAGCAATACCATTAAAAAGAAGCACATGGTTGACAAGCGCCATCCTTCGTCTACAAGGAACAACAATCGATTCTTTATCAGACGTGAAGGCGCATGCGCCCAAGGGCGAAAAGTAAGTGCTTGTTCGGAAAACGCGGGTTCTCGTCATAAGGAGTTCAGAAGCATGGATGGTAAGGGTGTTCTGCTTATGGAATTTTTGGAACGAGGAAGAACCATTAATGCTGACCGTTATTGTCAAACATTGGATAAACTGAAATACGCATTTCGACATAAGCGACCAGGTCTCCTGTCAGCTGGTGTCATTCTTCTTGACGATAACGCACGCCCCACCACTCAGCAGTGTAAACACAACACAAAATTGAAGAATTGGGGTAGGAACGGCTGCTCCACCCTCCATACAGCCCCGATTTATCACCGAGTGATTTCCATCTTTTTCTTGTGTTGAAGTCTGAATTGCAAGGTTACCGTTTCGAAACAGGTGAAGAAGTGAAGCGGAATGTGAAAATAGTGCTCAATAGCCAGAGCCCTGATTTTCTTGCAAAGGGTATGGACAAATTGGTGCAACGGTGGGACAAATGCCTGAATCTCTATGGGGATTATGTGGGGAAGTGAGGAAGGATCCTCCTACACATGTATGTATAGTTTTCTAATGTATCTTAAAAATAAAAACGTTTACAGCATACGGAAACTTATATATTGAACGACCCACGTATTTTAACATATTTTGATAGACAAATTCATAATATTCAAAGGTAAATGTCTAACAGAAATGAAATACAATATTGATTGAATTAACGTACATGGATCTAATGTTTAAATTCACAGTTGTTAAAAATATAGGGTGATTCAAAAGTCCGGTACCATAGGTAACTCCTGCCTCCCCAATGGCGCAGTGGTAGCGTTGTCGCCTTGTAATCAAAGGGTGGAGGCACATAGTCGTTCGGATCCCACTTTAAACTGTAGGTCCAGTCCCGATTAGCCTTACTGTGCATAAAGTGGACTTAAAACTTGCAAATCAATCAATCAACCATATGTAACTACGTCAGGGGTTTATCCAGGATTTTTCCCTTGGGGGTGTTGGAAACATTTGGGGGGTGTAAGTTTGGGGATGTTAAGTGTATATTTTGGACCGTTTTCAAAATGTTCGCCCTAATTCAATTTGTTCCTTGATGTTTCCAGATATTAAACCCCCTCCCTTTCCCTTCACGTAACATTTCAGAAGAAAAAATATACGAAATGCAGGAAAAATGGAAAATAGATTTTTGTGATAATGTTAACATTTCAGTCTAACGTTTCGAATATTGCTATCTGATAATGTTCAGTGCTTGATTTAATCAATTGTTAGATAAAACACAAGAGATGACATTCAAAAACACAAAGTTTAAAAATATCATTACCAGGAATCATTTCATGCAATTCTTAAGCTAGTTATAAAGAAATTAGAAACATTTGCGCAATATTTTTAACTGCATTTCTATGGTTCTTGTCGTAGGTTCATCTTGGGGGGGGGGGGTCCCCAATTCATCGATGAAATATCAGTGCATGGGTACGTGTGCGCTGGCCTGTCTGAAGTAGTAGTAATAAGTACAGATATAATATGACTCTTTAATAAATTACGAAACTGTGAGCGAAGCGAGAAAGAGCATTTTTAGAACTATTTCCTTGCAAACTGATTATGCATATTATTAATTAAAGATAGCGACAGTATCTCAAGATGTTTACTCCTTACAATCTAGCTTTGCTCGTTCGGCATCCTCTTTACCTCAGCACATACCCCCTGCCCCCTCCTGTTCTAGCTTCAGTTAGAAAATATGCATATATATAATTTTAATAGTTCTATGTAGCGAGTGAGTTCCAAATTCTGCTAGTGTTTTCAAATGTCTGTTTAAACAATGATTCACAAACTGAAAAAAGTAACGAATCTCTCTATATATTTAGAGCATGGCCATGAAGACTTTAAAATATAGTGGGAAGTTGGGATGCACGTTTGATAGATGATACCTAGTATTGCTTTTGAACGAAATCGGTCAAGGAATTTCATATTGAAGTCTTATACCCTTACAAAACTTTGGAAAATACGCTTGGCGCTATTGAGCGTGTATCTTTCAAATACTGAACAAGAGACTCTATGGAATTAGGAGTCATGTGCTTGTTTGCCTTAAAAGAAAACTAAATAACATGTGCAAATGAACGCATGGCATGTTAACTGCAAAGTGAAGGCAAGAAATTTTCACTTCTAAATTGAGGTAATGCTTTATTTTCAATTATTTGAAAATTGAATAGCATTTCTTTCAATTTTCAACACAAGGAGCACAATGAACCGAACGAATTTATTTCTCTCCACGTTTTCCAGCAGGCAGTGGCAAGCGCCGTCATGCCCATGGTCAGATGTAAATTTGGGACTTAATGTAATTTTTTTTGTTTAATTCCTTATACTTCCCTTCGTTTGCTTCTTCTGAAAAGTTGAAAAAAATTAAATATGTCATTATGTCAAGGGACCGATTGGATAAAAAGAGGAAGACAATTTTTACTAAATCTATATCTTTGCAAACTGACAATAACTTTAATTTAATAGGATGCCAGTAATTTCACAGGGCACTACCACGTTAACGCTTTTCTAATTTTTATCTGTTTTGCTTGTTCGGCACCCCATTTGTACTTAGCGCCCACAGGCAACCACCCCACGCGGACTCCCCCCCCCCTTTGCAACTCTCTTTCTAATATATAATTTCTTTTACAAAGGTAAGAAATCTTAGAGCCACAAAAATGGTCACATACATCAACTATAGACGTGAATGAATCACTTAGGTTCTTCATGAAATATTTGCGGTTTTATATCGAATACTCAGTCAGTAAATTTCATATTGGTACTTTATGAATATCGTAGGAAGAAATTATACCTACATATAGTGTCACTGATTTTCTACTCACCACTTCCGGTTTCTTTCTGTCTGGTTTTATTTTATCTACCTTCTTCAGCCAGTTTTACAGTAAAGTTTCAGACACTGTTACACTAAGCAGAACGACAACACACGAACTGAGATGCTACACTGAGACTAACCTAAGGCCCAAGACTTTGTTCTCTTCTCCACCACTGTAAAATCATCCATCTCGCCCAAGTTACAGAAATATAGTGTTGCTAACTATAGTAACAGAATTCACTGTAAAGAGTTAAACCTGTATCATTCAATTTCTTCCCTTACTTTTATCGTACATTTTTCACATGAAAGAATCGAATGGAAAATGCAACAACATGTAAATTTCATTACACTCAGGGGTTAAATTTATAAATCTGTAACGTATTTAAGAAATATTTATTTAGGTATTCAAACACAACTGTCAACACTGTGTGCTGTATGTGCTCCCTGTAAGAACGGCGAGAGGTCAGTTTGACATTTTCTAGATGGCATTGTCCCTTCCCTAGAGCTGACCGAAGGGAGCTAGTGTTTCCAGGAAATGCCATGCTGCACATTCCACCCTCCTTCCTTCACACTTTTGTTTTAGTTGATCGAAAGGTCCATTGGACTACGCTTCTCTTGTAGAGCTATAAATAGTTCCTCTCTGTTAATGTGGAAGTATTGTCAGTCTATTGTTGATTGGGGGGTGTTCGTCAAAATTTGGGAGGGTGTTGGGGAGTGTTAGGTTTGTTTGGATAAATCACTGAACTCCGTTATTAGTGCACATAGCGAAATTGGAAAGAGAGGAAAGTTGCTGGAAATAGATGAGTTTCGAACTAAAATGCTTGAATTTTCAACGTATCGTACACCGTTTAGGCTGTACACTGGTGCGAGCCTCATTGGTAGCCGAAAATGCCACATGCTTGGCCTCAAATACTGCATGGCATCGCAATACCGTACAGTACAGGGTAAATTAAGAATTGATGACGATAATTGCAGGCAAAATAAACAAGTATTAAAAACGATAATATTTGACGTGCACACCCCTCCTTTCCCCAGACCTTTAGAAATGGTGAAAAACTCACAAATAATAAAAGCAGGCTGCAATACCTAGTACTTCACACTTTGCCACTGCGCGTGTCACACATTCACATTTTTAATACTTTAGTATAAACATTTGAAGACTAAAACTAGTAAACGCTGTAAGTGCCACAATAATTCAAACATCGTTTTCCATGTTAACTGTGAAATGTGCCATGCTTTATAATGTGGTAAACGTGAAATGTGGCTGGTAGCCCTCTAAGTAGTTCAAAGGGCGTGTATAGAGGTCAATAGTGTGAACGTTCTTACGGGCTGATGTGCAGAAAGATGCGATTTTCCAACACTTTCGCTTTTGGCACTTACAACGTTTACCACTTTTAGTCCTCATTTGTTTAATTATGTATATATATATATATATATACAGGGTTTTTCAGAGCGACCCAGACACTACCACTACCTTTTTCTCGAGAACGGGAGATCGTATCAAGTTGAAACAAAAAATGCACCACTAAGTTGGGCCCAAAGAATCCGTAAAAATTATTTGCAACAGCCCGAAAGCCACCCTTTGTGGTTTTAGTGGGGGGCACATGCCCCGTTCGTGCGATTTACAAATGGGAAGGGTATGTTTGGAATGCAGATTCGGAAAGGCGGGGAAAAAAAATTATTGTCATATGAAACATTTGTCTCTACCACCTACCGTTTTCCGTGTAGAAAATGGTTTTGCAAAAAAAGGAAGGTAAGCCAAATCGAGTATACCGAGCTTAACAATTAAGATAAGTGCAGCACCATAACAGTTTCGGAAAGTGCAGGACACAAGCTTTCCAACGATATGCCACATGATGACTGAGGGACTAAAAAGGGATGAAACCGCGTGACCCAAAAAAGGGGGTCTAAAGTTAGGGAAGGACTCGAAAATTTCAAATGGCAGGGGGGATCGAGTAATACCTCGTTGTAAAGGTCACAGAAAACGTGAAAAGGATGCGAACATGATTTTGTAATCCACTGACCGGTTTCAAAATGGCGACCAAAACAATTCCGACTCCTGAAGTTGGTGTTCCAAAGTGAGGAATTACGTACGTAAATAGTAAAACACAAACACTGGACAGAGTACATAAGATCCTGTACAAAGAATGCCAGCGGAACAGCTGTTTATTCGTGACAAGGTTTCTAAATGGTTACTGGTTCGCTACGATTTTCAGACCATGCCACCCGTCACATGTAACGTCATTGTACTGAACGTCCGGGTGAGAGGTTTGCGGTTTCGTAGTAGTACATGCCTCTGTGAGTGTACAACATGCAGTGAGTAGAACTTCAGGTCCATTGTGTACGAGTAGGAATAAGCATAAGCCCACGTGTTGGGTAGGCTGCAGTACACAACACAGCATGCTGGCCCAGTCGACAAATTACAAAGTACGCCAATTGCCGGTGAGTCCAGTTCCATTTGACTGCACGTACGCTGTTCCCACTGCCCGGTTCAAAAAAGGCAATCGGAAAGTACCACGAGTCGAGGTGTGACGAGCTCTCCTGCATAGCAGTCGGTTCCAGTTTGCTTCCACTGATAACGCGAATACGCCCCTCCAATCTTGGTTTCATTCATCGTTGTCTGTTACAAGTGGTTGCATCGTCGAAGGCATTGTGTGGTACCTCAGGACGTTCTACAGTGCATTCCTGTACTTATTTCGCAGTGGCAAATTGTTGAATGTGAACTAATAATGTCTTTCACGAACGAAGAAGCATTTGATATGCTCATGGTGTTGGGTGAGTGCCAACGAAATAGTTCTGCTGCTGCTCGTGTGTATGCTGCATTGTATCTCGATCGGGAACATCGTTCAAGACATGTTTTTCGTACCCTTGCCGATCGTGTACGCAGAAGGGGCAATGTTCAGCCTTCTAGCAGTCACAAACATGAACGCATTCCTTGGCCTGTTCGAGATGAGAGGTCTGCTGGTGTACTTGCAGCCTTCCATTTCTATCCTCACGTGAGTATCAGGCAAGTTGCTCGTGATTCTGGTGTCAACGAAAGTACAGTGAGAAGGATTTTAAAGATTCACAGATTTCATCCGTACCACGTGTCCTTGCGTCAAGAGCTACACGGAATTGATTTTCAAAGCAGGCTAGACTTTTGCATGTGGTCTCAAGCTCAAGTGAATGCAAATGTTCGATACTTTGACGAAATGTTGTGGTCTGACGAGGCTACATTTAAAAGTGATGGTCAGGTAAATCGGCACAACATGCATTACTGGGCTGCGGAAAACCCACGGTGGATGCAAGAGGTTGATCATCAACGTAGATGGTCTGTGAATGTGTGGTGTGGAATCATCGGCGAACGAATAATTGGACCTCATTTTTTGCAAGCAAGGCTTACGGGTGTTGTGTACCGCAC
Organism: Lepisma saccharinum; assembly: GCF_977018435.1. Lineage (NCBI taxonomy): Eukaryota > Metazoa > Arthropoda > Insecta > Zygentoma > Lepismatidae > Lepisma > Lepisma saccharinum. The sequence continues at coordinate 108,230,006 of NC_139230.1, forward strand.
ATTTCTTCAGGAACAATTGCCCAGTCTTCTCGAAGACGTCCCCTTACACATCAGAACACACATGTGGCTACAACAAGATGGCTGCCCAGCATATTTTGAGCTGACAGCGAGGAATCAGGTGAATGCAATATTTCGTGGTCGCTGGGTAGGTAGAGGTGGGCCTGTGCCCTGGCCTCCTAGGTCACCAGACTTAACATGTTTAGATTATTACCTCTGGGGACGACTGAAAGAAATCGTTTACCTTAATCGCCCTACAACGAGGGTAGACATGATCGAGCGCATAGTTTCTGCATGCAGGCAGATTAATGAGGCAGAAGTTATTGCAGCACAGAATGATTTCAGTGTCCGTGTGCAGAAATGAATTGAGACCGAGGGAAGACATTTCTAACATCTACTGTTAGTTGGTGAATGTGCATCACACTGGGTGCTTTACCTATTCTTCTCGTTTTCGTTGTTCATTGGTTTCTGATTACTCTCTCGTTTTTCTTATCATCATTTCAATTACGCCTATTTCTCTTGTCAAACAATGGTTTGGCAATGAATTGTAAGAAAATAACCTTTTTCGTTGGCGAAGCAGCCGTTAAATACGCCAACGAATTCCTTATTGTGCGTGACAGTAAACCATTCGTTGCCAGTCCAAAGCCTGGAGAAAATGTGAAGGGCTGTCAAAGTTGCAGCTCAAACAAAGCTTTCAGTAGTACGGTGTTTCAAGAGCGGACCCATAACCATAATTGCTTGTACAGGATCTTATGTACTCTGTCCAGTGTTTGTGTTTTGCTATTTACGTACGTAATTCCTCACTTTGGAACACGAATTTCAGGAGTCGGAATGGTTTTGGTCGCCATTTTGAAACCGGTCAGTGGATTACAAAATCATGTTCGCATCCTTTTCACGTTTTCTGTGACCTTTACAACGAGGTATTACTCGACCCCCTTGCCATTTCAAATATTCGAGTTCTTCCCTAACTTTAGGCTGCGGTGGCTCAGTCGGCAACGCGTCTGACTACCATGCTAAAGGTCCCGGGTTCGATCCCCGGCCGGTTCAAATCCGAGAACTTTTATAACGTTGGAAGCGGCCCCGGCGCCCACCCAGCGTCGAATGACATGGGTACCTGGGGGAAACCCTGGGGGGTAAAGGCGGTCAGGGGCGTAATGCTGATCACATCAGCATTATTGTAGCGATTTTCGGTAAAAACCTGGTTTATCTGTATAAAGTTACCGAAAATCCTATAATCTTCAACACCGAGTGTTGCTTGCGGTAATCCGCTCATGTTACGAAAGAAAAGTTTTGTAGTTCTGGAAATTTCCTATTGGTGGCAGCACCTGTTATGCTACTTCGGCTGCTTTCTTAATCACGCCAGTTGGCATGACGTAACCTGACATACCGTGCGAAGCAAGCACACACAGTCGAGTACAGTTCGAATCACGCATCAGAAAGGGGCAGTTGTAATTGCCGTTACGGCAGTTCGAATTTGTATCGCGTGGCCTTTGCTATTTTCGGTCAGAGCGATGCAAGGGCAGTATAATTCACGTATTTATAAGCAACGTCAATGAACTAATATATACCAACGTCTGACGATAATATGTGAAAATCCAGATGTATAAAGTTTACGCGTGGGCAAAACTCGAGAAATTGGTCAAATTCTTCTTGGTGATCAACGTGTTTGGAATACGCATTGAAAAAGGACTGAAGGTTAGCCAAACACTAGAGGACGTTGTGTAGAACTTCTAAAAGGTATGAGAGTTACATTTTTAAAGTGTGCCCACAGTATTTAGTTACATAATGTAATCTCCCCAATTTCCCTAGTGTTGGAATAAGTGACGTTGTGCAAGTGATCCCCCATGAACCTATTTTACATTTGAGTACGGCGTGTTCAACTATGGCTTCTGACATATATCGCAAGATTGTCCGTACTGTTTGATGTCTTGGCAAGAGGTAGGCCACCAAACTAGTACATTGATCCCTTGAGACGTAGTTAAAATAAATCACGATATATATATATATATGATATGGAGATTATTAAACCGAGAAAACCTCGTCATGGTAATATTCACGCTTGTTAATTTCCTGGAATTGTCCGACCAGCGGGTGATCCCAAGAATGCGCTAACTTTGTAACTTCCGTTAAACAAGGAACTGAAAGGCAAACGCGTGGATCAAAACAAGATCTAGCGCGTTCGAAAGGTTTAACAACCTTTCGAAGCCTATGATGATAAAAGTGAGCTCACTCCCTGAGCTCACTCTCTTTTGGATTATGACGCTCATTTGAACTACACCTATCATCGACGCTCACATGGATAATTAGTCTCTGATTACTCTACAAACACATTAACATTACTGAACTACGACGATGGTGAGCCAAGGGTCGAAGGATAGAACCTTGGCACCTGTCACAATTCGGTCTGCAAGTAGCATCAGGACAAGAACATCACACACCTACCAGGTATGAACAAGCGTGAATAACCTTTACATCAACTTTCCATATCTCTACCCTCCTAATCGGAGCAGGTTCAGCCAAGAGATACAATTAAGCTCTACCTAAATGTATAATTGAAACTTCCCTGTGACCTCAGATCCCAGGTAAAACGGGATTACAACAATATATATATATATGCGCTCAAGTGATATTCACGAATGCTTAATTTGAACAAGCGACTTGCTAGTGAAATTCTACATAAATTGGTAATTCTCGTTAACTGAAAAAACCACGAACCTATAATTGTTAGTCAGACGAGAAATCAGAATTAGTTACCACTAGTAGATTCTGTCCGGCGATAAAACTGTTATTAAGTTGCGAAAGATAAAATAAAGTAAACCGTCACGAAGCGAAGTCGCTTTGGAAAATCGCGACAGTGGTGATTTTTTCGACGCCTTGTTCTGGCATTAGTATCGTTGAATTAAAGAAAGTAAATTTACCATAACCTTCCTTTCGAATGAGCATCTAGTTAACGTTGCCCCCTTTTACTTGTCTAGTTGCATAATAAGAGTAACGCAAATGAAAGCCATGGGTACTGGTCACGGTTTATAACTTACGAATACAAAGTGTTGAACACTTGTTAATTAAACCGATTTTGCTGGACAAAATTGTAATTGGTTTTAAGCAAAACGTGTACGTTTTGCAATTGAATAGTTTTTGCAAGTTTTGTATCCACGTGAAATTAAAAGCAACGATTGTTGAAATTTATGAAATGTAAAAAAAAAATGCGAGATTATGCAAATCAATTACTTCGCTTTCTTGGTGTGGCTTATTGAAAGTTATTAAGGCTGGATGACTCTACGAGTAATTGAATTGTTATTGTTAAAGAAAGACATAATTGAATATAGTTGTCAAAATTCTTACAAATTGAAGTACGTGTACGATAATTTGACCTTGCCATATCAACCAATAAATGTGGGCATACATGACATGTGTAGTTAGTGGTGAAGGCATTACTATTAACAATCGTAATACTGTTTGTTTATGCGTGCGCAAACTTGAAAATTTCGCTTAACATTTATTTTTGCAAGTGAATTGTCGTACAAGCCCTTATTAACGCTACACCGTCTCGTATACTTTTAGACTCCGGAAGTTCGTTTTTTTAAATTGCCAGTGGGTTTCTTTCAACTTTAAAGATCCGCTCACCTCTTTTGCAGGACATCACTCAAACACTTCATACAGTGGATAGTAAACCTTTAAATTTGAATTCAAGGGTACTTCTTTCTATCAAGATAGATTATTTGTCCTGGAAATGGCATTTTTGGATTTCCGATGCTCTTCCTTTTCCTGTCATCATGGGGTCTGATTTTCTATAACATTCACAGGCTAGTATTTCCTTTGCTGATTTGGCACTTACCTTTCCATTTTATACTGGGTCTGTTTCTTTTGTTCGTAAACCTCCATTTCAGCAAAGGATTGCGGATTCTCCTTCACCTCCCATTCCATTAGAACCTGTTTCAATTCCTGCTTCCATTGATATTTTATTGAAGGATTTCCAAGATGTAGTTACGGCGCGTGTTGGTGAGTGTAACTTGGATCCAGTTACTATTCCCATTGTCACTGATGTACCTTTTAGCACCAAACCCTTCCAATTGAATCCTAATCAAACAGCGATATTGCGTGAGCAAATTCAAGATCTTCTGTCACAAAATATCATAGTGGAATGTTCATAGCTTACGCTTCACCATGTTTTTTGGTAAACAAAAACGATGGAGGACATCGTCTGGTATGCTCTTACAAGCATCTAAACAGATTAACTGCCTACGATAATTTTCCCCAACCGAAAATTGACCTTACTTTTCAGCATTTACAATCGGCAAGAGTCTTTTCATGTTTGAATTTATGTAAGAGTTTTCACCAGACCCGATTAGATGAACAGAGTAAAAATCTCACTTCCTTTGTTACATCATTTGGACAGTATCGTTATACTAGGGTTCCTTTTGGGATTAACCTTGGCACACAAATGTTAACTCGTTCTTTGGATACAATTTTGGGTAAATTTAAGAACAAATTTCTTATCAATTATGCAGACGACTTGCTTGTTTATAGTTCAGATGAAACAACCCACTTCCAACATCTTCAGCAAATACTACATGCTTTGCGAGAGGCCGGTTTAACGGTTAACCCATCAAAATTTACTTGGATGCAGCGGGAGTAAAGTATTTGGGGTAACTTTTGCGTGAGGATCAGCTTATTTTGGATCCTGACAGGATTTCTGCGATTCAAGAATTCCCTCCTCCAAAAAAAAAAACAACTTGAAAGCTCTGCAACGCATTCTTGATTTACTTGCTTACTATGCTAAATTTATACTTTCCTATGCTGATCTTACTAACTTTTTGACTGATAAAAAGAAAAAGGGAGTCACTTTTGTTTGGACTGAAAATGACCAATTTCAATTCGAGCGTTTAAAACTTTTTTTAATAACACTGTATTAGCCTTGCCTGACTTTTCACGGGATTTTGTACTGCAGTATGATGCGTCTGGGTTGGCTCTAGGAGCCACACTAAATCAACGTGAACAGAATGGTTCTTTACGTCCCATCGCGTTCGCTTCCCGCAAACGCACAGAGTTGGAGCGTCGACAGTCCATTTATGAGGCAGAATGCTGCTAAATTGTTTTTGGATTGAAGAAATTTGAGACTTATCTCGCAGCCAAACCTTTCACCTTACAGACGGATAATCAAGCCTTGCCTTGGCTCCTCAGACATCCCGAGCAATATGGCAAATTTGGACGTTAGCTCCTATATCTCTTTAGGTTTTCATACTTGGTGGAGCATATCCCGTTCCGTCTCAATCCAGTAGCTGATTGCTTATCTTGAATGTATTATCCGGAAGAATTCCAGTCCTCTCTCCAACCAAGTACATTTCTGGCTTGTGCAGCACCTACATTTCAGGTAATACCATTTAATAAGGCAGATATTATTGACCTAAAACGTAAGGATTCTGGTTTGGTTAAGATTATCCAAACACTTCAGTCAGGACAATCTAATAAACATTATGCTTTGTACCAGGACATGTTGGTATGGCAACCTCCTCAGACAAATTCCTCGTTAGTGGTTGTTCCACAGTCACTACAACATTTGATTTGTCGCTATTATCATGATACCCCTGCAGGTGGATCACATTTAGGCATTCAAAAATGTACAAAAAAGATCAATTCTTTATTTTGGTGGCCTACCTCTTGCCAAGACATCAAACAGTACGGACAATCTTGCGATATATGTCAGAAGCCATAGTTGAACACGCCGTACTCAAATGTAAAATAGGTTCATGGGGGATCACTTGCACAACGTCACTTATTCCAACACTAGGGAAATTGGGGAGATTACATTATGTAACTAAATACTGTGGGCACACTTTAAAAATGTAACTCTCATACCTTTTAGAAGTTCTACACAACGTCCTCTAGTGTTTGGCTAACCTTCAGTCCTTTTTCAATGCGTATTCCAAACACGTTGATCACCAAGAAGAATTTGACCAATTTCTCGAGTTTTGCCCACGCGTAAACTTTATACATCTGGATTTTCACATATTATCGTCAGACGTTGGTATATATTAGTTCATTGACGTTGCTTATAAATACGTGAATTATACTGCCCTTGCATCGCTCTGACCGAAAATAGCAAAGGCCACGCGATACAAATTCAAACTGCCGTAACGGCAATTACAACTGCCCCTTTCTGATGCGTGATTCGAACTGTACTCGACTGTGTGTGCTTGCTTCGCACGGTATGTCAGGTTACGTCATGCCAACTGGCGTGATTAAGAAAGCAGCCGAAGTAGCATAACAGGTGCTGCCACCAATAGGAAATTTCCAGAACTACAAAACTTTTCTTTCGTAACATGAGCGGATTACCGCAAGCAACACTCGGTGTTGAAGATTATAGGATTTTCGGTAACTTTATACAGATAAACCAGGTTTTTACCGAAAATCGCTACAAATCTCCCCGTTCTGGCTAAAAAGAAAACCTTCGGCATCATCCTAACTTAGGAAGTTGATAAACATGAATTAGATTTCCAATATATTTACCCAAAAGATACAACCTAAATGCTATAAAATAAATAAACGTTTAACAAACCAGCACCAAATTTTCACTTCTCAAAAGTGTATTCGACAAAGCGAATAAAATGCAAAAATATTAGCATAAGTTAAAAATATAAATATATAAATTGAATGAAAGCCATGTAAAAATGTGCCAATATAGCATAATACCAATATATGATTAAATATTGAAAAAGATATATATAATTTTCAAATAATGGATGACTATGAATGAATGATGTGATTTGATTTGATTGCAATCATTTCTAAATGGAGAAACAAAATATGAATGAAGTATCATTGATTCCAATGAAAAAATGGTGACAAATTTTATATCATAATTAACATATTTTAAATGTTCCACACTTAAATTCCTAAAATAGAATGTTTGCTGGTACCCTTATAGAACTATACCATACCGTGCCTTCGTGAATCTCTTAGTTATGTCGGTATATATTGTTGTTGAAGAAAACCATAATCGACGTTGAACATGACGCTGTATGTTGAACGACATGAAGTAGGTAAAGCATGCATATCCCATATTTCCTATATTTTGCCAGTCGGTACGGCAAATTGTAATGGACGAACAATTCTCTATTTAACGACATGAAAGTAAAAATAACCAAAAATTAAAAAGGTGAAACGAAGAAGTGATAGGAAAGAAATAGAAAAAGGAAATAATTTTTTAGATTGAAAGGACAAGGATTGAGCATCTATTACAGTTCAAGCAAAATTTTAAAGAAATGACTAAATGAAAGGCTCTTTAAGCTAAAAGTACATTCAAGTTGAAATTGAAAATTTATAAGCAAAAGTTAAGTAAAGGTCTGATAATATACAGGGTGAACAGAAACTATATGGACAAACTTCAGGAGGTGATTCCTGACAGGTAAAGGAACAAAAAAGTTCATATCAACATATGTCCGGAAACTCATATTTCCCAAGGTAGATGGCACTGAAGAATGACATCACCCTCTTATAACAACACTCACAGTGTGCATTTTCGTGTTGCATGATTGGAGCTACGTCGAAGCACCATGGTCCGTTATTCATACCAGGATCAAGCAGCGATGGTCCTCGTATACGGTCAAGCAGATGGAAATGATCGAGAGGCCGCACGGATTTATCGAACCATGTACCCGGACAGACAGCACCACCCAAACCACAAAACCTTTGCAGCCATTTATGGGCGTTTGTGTAAGCAAGGGTTCTTTCATACAGGCGAACATGGAGGGCGGCCGCGGCATGTGCGTACAACAGATCTAGAGGAACATGTACTATACGATATTGAGAACAACCCCAGTATAAGCTCTAGGCAAGTGGCCCGCCAGCATGGTGTAAGTCAAGCGACGGTGTTGTGTATCCTGCATGAAAACTGTTACTACCCCTATCACCTGCAACGTGTGCAGGGATTATCACCAGCGGATTTTCCTCTAAGGGAACGGTTTTATTTTTGCTGGTTTTTGCAACAGGTCACCACCATATTGTGATTTCTGTCGTCAGTCCTCTTCACAGATGAAGCGACCATTGGTACAGATGGTATCGTCAACCTACACAATCGTCATCTGTGGGCTACAAGTAATCCTCGGGCAATGGTTGAATCGTCTCATCAGCAAAGGTTTAGCATCAAAGTTGGGCAGGGATTATTGGCGACGATCTATTTGGACTATTTTCTTCTTCCACAATGCCTTAACGGACAGACGTATCTGGATTTCCTGCAGAATACTGTGCCTCATTTGCTTCAGAATGTACCTTTGGCAATACGACAGGTAATGTGGCTGATGCATGATGGAGTGCCAGCCCACTTTCGCATTATTGTTCGTCAACACCTCAACAACATCTTCCCCAAAAGATGGATCGGACGAGGAGGACCTGTGTCATGGCCCGCTCGATCACCGGACTTTAAACCCCTTGAAGTTTACTTGTGGGGCATCTGAAAAGTTATGTGTATGCTGAGGCAGTTCCTGATGTGCAGACCCTTGAACAGCGTGTCCGTGTAGCCTGGACGCTGTTCGGGTAAAGGCTGGAACATTCGAACGAGTGAGGCAATCCATGATGCGACGTGTTGCCGCTTGCATTGCATCCCATGGAAGCCACTTTGAACACTTGTAACATGGATGAAAGTCATGGCATGTAATGTGTACCAGTACTAATTGCTTTATTGCAGACTCACCGTCCATTTCCGGACATAAGTTGATATGAACTTTTTTGTTTCTTTACCTGTCAGGAATCAACTCCTGAAGTTTGTCCCTATAGTTTCTGTTAACCCTGCATAGAAAAAATGGTGAGGCACCAAACATTTATATGAAAGATATGAAAAGCATTGAAAAGATCAAAAGAATGAAAGAAATATGGCACACTACAAATATACAATATTACCTGTTATCCAAATATATTACAGAGCATTACAATTTTAAAAAAAAATCCAGATGATGATGACTAATTATTAAAATGGAAAACAGACAACAGTATATCATAGGTACACACCTTGCAAGAAAAAAAATATAAAGATTATACACATACATACACTAAACAAGTTTGCGTACGCAATCTTGAAAGTCTCTTTCTACAGTATCTAATCATATGCCCGTTAGATGAAGATCTAGTTTAATGTACTTGTGATTGGTCAAGAAAAAGGTAGCCAATGCATTTGAAGATTTTAAATCTGGTGGAGGTGAATCAAGGACATGGTAAGGTTTAATATTGGAAATATGCACCTTACGTAAAAATGCTTGAGTATCCGGATCAACCAGAAGAACCGTGACAGGACCTAAAAATTTAAAAATTTGGAGAGGACCAGACCAACGCTCTTGTAGCTTAGCTGAAACCTTTTGAAGAGCGTTACTCTGCGGAAAAGTGCGATATAGCACTAAATCGCCAACCTTAAAGTTACAATCTTGACGTTTTGGGTCGTATTTATTTTTACGAACATACCAGGCCTTTTGTAAACAGTGATATGCCTGTGCCCAGCATTCAGCCCGCTCAGGAGAAGGAGGTCCGGCTAATTCCACCTCAGATTGTAGGTCCCAATGAAAATTCATGGGTCCATCAATGTCTCGGCCGAAAAGAATTTGAGACGGCGATGTCTGGATACCATCATGGATTGCAGTGTTAAAGGCGAAAGCTACATCTTGGAGATGAACATCCCATTTTGTATGGTCATCCGAATGATAACAATGAAGGGAGGTCTTTAGATTGCGTATAAAACGTTCTGCCAAAGATGGATTTGGATAATAGGCACTCGTATAAATATGTTTTATTTGAGACTCAAATAAGAAATTGTTGAAAAGACGAGATCTAAAGTATGAAGGGTTATCCGAAACGAGTTCACACCTGCCCCAAAGGTAAGAAATAAGGAACGTAATTTGTCTACCACCTGAAGATAAGTAGCAGAACAAATAGGATGGAGAAGGCATCGACCACCACCAAAATGAAGGTGTTTCCTTTTGAAGAACGGACCAAAAGTCCCACAAGATCAATATAAAGACGACGCCAATGATGACGAATGATCTCCGAGGAGAGAAAACCTGGAGGCTTACGAATGGCTAATTCTGAAGGCACCGCTTAGTCCTTCTTATAGATTTATTGGGTCCAGTTTGCATTAAATGAAATTGAGGTGCTGTGAACAAGCGCGGCAAATACCTCACGACGTTTCCAACTTTAGTAATTTTGTAAGGGTTCTGCGAATATTAATATTTTGATCACGGCCTCTAATGTTTATAGTTTTGGTAGCTTATTATTTTTGAACCATCGAAGCAGACCGTTACAGTGGGATGAAATTCTTAAACCGGGCATAAAACTGTTTTGTCTTAGTTATTGGAAGGAACGTTCTAGTGACTGGAATAATAAATATATTTTTTATTACCGTTCGCTGCGTGAACTTATACATGAAGCCACTGAAGGGAAACAAGTGCAAACAGAGGTAAAACGTGTACAAGTTGTACTGCTGCGAATGACAGCTGAAAGACGACAAGGTGTAAAAACTCGTACCAGGCTCCCCCACTTTGACAAAGAAGAGGTTGCATCTACATATAAGCTGCAAGAAAGACACAATGCGAAAAGACAATTTATTAGTGAAATAAACGATAATTCTGGAATTAAAATAAAAACAGCCCCGGAAATACGTAATAGAATTTACAACTATTTTGAGAATCAATTTTCTCAACCAATAACACATAATGTAGATTTGACTTATAACTTGGAATCCTTTTCCGGGGTCCTTGACGATGAGGAACGTGAGAAATCAAATAACGACTACACAAGCGAAGAAGTATTCCGAGCGGTTAGGTCGGGGCAGCCGTTTTCTGCACCCGGTCTGGATGGGATACCAAACAAACTCTGCCAAAACATTTTGGACGTTGATGGGAAAAACAATAACTGAATGGATAAATGCAGTGTTCTTAAGGTATAAAATGGGATTATAGTTTTAATACCAAAATGTGTGAAACCCACTGAAATTGGTCAATATAGACCCATTACCCTCCTATGTACTGATTATAAAATATTCTCTCGCTGTATGCTAGGCAGACTTATGCCCTATGTAGAAAAAACTAGTTGGAGATACACAATATGTTTTTTGTATGAACAAGAAAATAACAAATGTCTTACAAACGCTTCGTGAAGTGCTTACCTGTTATAGAGTCAATAGCAATAACCATGATAATGCTATATTAGCAATAGATTTTGAACGAGCATTTGACTCGGTACACCATGATTACATATTTAATGTGCTTCAAAAGTATCGTATATGTGGACATTTTTTGTCAGCATTTAAAAGCCTTTATAGTAACGCAACATCCAAAATACAAATAAATGGATTTATGACAAGAGAACTTCCTATTCACAAGGGAGTAAGACAAGGTACCCATTATCGATGATAGCTTTCTGTATTTCATTGAAACCCCTCCTCTCTGCATTAGAAAAGCAAGTACAAGGCATCACCATACAATCTACAAACATTAAGGTGTTGGCCTATGCTGATGACGTCAATGTATTAATAAATACGCAGTCTGATATTGCTGCAACGTCTAAAGTATTACAGGAATTTGGTTCCCTTTCAGGGCTCACAGTAAATCAGAATAAATTAACTCTTATGCATTTAAACCTGGATATAAGTTACCCTCAGAGCGGAGAATTTCATGTTGTTCCAACGATAAAAATACTTGGAATAATTTTCGCGCACTCCCTTCAACGAATGATCCAGTTAAACTATGACAGAGTGATAAATGGTGTTAAAGCAGTTCTACAAATGAATAAATTTCGCATACTTAGTATACAGTCAAGAGTGACGTTTATACAGGTGTATGCTCTCTCCAAGGTGTGGTATGTAGCAAAAATCCTCCCGTTGCGGCAACTGGATATTAATAAGCTCAAGAGTGCTGTGAACTGGTTTGTCTGGAACGGTCAAATCTTGCGTGTAAATCACGCAACGCTTTGTTTACCCTATGCAGAAGGGGGAATGAACCTTGTAAACGTGGAATATAAAAGCCAGGATCTACGTATTCAAACTGATGTAACGACACTGATTCAACACCCTAAAAGCCTCACTAGTAAAGTTCTGAGAAACGCCTTGGACAACATTCAAATGGAGGCCCCCGTTGATGTTACAAGACTTCCGGACAGATTATGGTATTTTAAGAATACCATAGTGAACATCAGTTACGTTTTAATACAATCTCCTATCCTTCCAACGCAAGAGACGTCGAAAATATATAGAAGAATGTGTGCACTATCACAAAAACAGTGTAAAATTGTAGATCGGAATCCAAGAGTCAATTGGCCAGAAGTATGGAATAATATACAGGCACGCCACTTTACGTTAAGAGTCATATCAGTGTGGTATATAATTGTACACCAAATATTTATTACTGGAGTTAAACTTTATGATATAAAATTAGTAAATACTCCAATGTGTGCTACATGTAATGTACAATTTAATTTAGTGCAGAAGCTTAGTGAATGTCAAATAATCCAAAAATCAGGCTCCCCCACTTTGACAAAGAAGAGGTTGCATCTACATATAAGCTGCAAGAAAGACACAATGCGAAAAGACAATTTATTAGTGAAATAAACGATAATTCTGGAATTAAAGTAAAAACAGCCCCGGAAATACGTAATAGAATTTACAACTATTTTGAGAATCAATTTTCTCAACCAATAACACATAATGTAGATTTGACTTATAACTTGGAATCCTTTTCCGGGGTCCTTGACGATGAGGAACGTGAGAAATCAAATAACGACTACACAAGCGAAGAAGTATTCCGAGCGGTTAGGTCGGGGCAGCCGTTTTCTGCACCCGGTCTGGATGGGATACCAAACAAACTCTGCCAAAACATTTTGGACGTTGATGGGAAAAACAATAACTGAATGGATAAATGCAGTGTTCTTAAGGTATAAAATGGGATTATAGTTTTAATACCAAAATGTGTGAAACCCACTGAAATTGGTCAATATAGACCCATTACCCTCCTATGTACTGATTATAAAATATTCTCTCGCTGTATGCTAGGCAGACTTATGCCCTATGTAGAAAAAACTAGTTGGAGATACACAATATGTTTTTTGTATGAACAAGAAAATAACAAATGTCTTACAAACGCTTCGTGAAGTGCTTACCTGTTATAGAGTCAATAGCAATAACCATGATAATGCTATATTAGCAATAGATTTTGAACGAGCATTTGACTCGGTACACCATGATTACATATTTAATGTGCTTCAAAAGTATCGTATATGTGGACATTTTTTGTCAGCATTTAAAAGCCTTAATAGTAACGCAACATCCAAAATACAAATAAATGGATTTATGACAAGAGAACTTCCTATTCACAAGGGAGTAAGACAAGGTGACCCATTATCGATGATAGCTTTCTGTATTTCATTGAAACCCCTCCTCTCTGCATTAGAAAAGCAAGTACAAGGCATCACCATACAATCTACAAACATTAAGGTGTTGGCCTATGCTGATGACGTCAATGTATTAATAAATACGCAGTCTGATATTGCTGCAACGTCTAAAGTATTACAGGAATTTGGTTCCCTTTCAGGGCTCACAGTAAATCAGAATAAATTAACTCTTATGCATTTAAACCTGGATATAAGTTACCCTCAGAGCGGAGAATTTCATGTTGTTCCAACGATAAAAATACTTGGAATAATTTTCGCGCACTCCCTTCAACGAATGATCCAGTTAAACTATGACAGAGTGATAAATGGTGTTAAAGCAGTTCTACAAATGAATAAATTTCGCATACTTAGTATACAGTCAAGAGTGACGTTTATACAGGTGTATGCTCTCTCCAAGGTGTGGTATGTAGCAAAAATCCTCCCGTTGCGGCAACTGGATATTAATAAGCTCAAGAGTGCTGTGAACTGGTTTGTCTGGAACGGTCAAATCTTGCGTGTAAATCACGCAACGCTTTGTTTACTCTATGCAGAAGGGGGAATGAACCTTGTAAACGTGGAATATAAAAGCCAGGATCTACGTATTCAAACTGATGTAACGACACTGATTCAACACCCTAACAGCCTCACTAGTAAAGTTCTGAGAAACGCCTTGGACAACATTCAAATGGAGGCCCCCGTTGATGTTACAAGACTTCCGGACAGATTATGGTATTTTAAGAATACCATAGTGAACATCAGTTACGTTTTAATACAATCTCCTATCCTTCCAACGCAAGAGACGTCGAAAATATATAGAAGAATGTGTGCACTATCACAAAAACAGTGTAAAATTGTAGATCGGAATCCAAGAGTCAATTGGCCAGAAGTATGGAATAATATACAGGCACGCCACTTTACGTTAAGAGTCAGATCAGTGTGGTATATAATTGTACACCAAATATTCATTACTGGAGTTAAACTTTATGATATAAAATTAGTAAATACTCCAATGTGTGCTACATGTAATGTACAATTTAATTTAGTGCAGAAGCTTAGTGAATGTCAAATAATCCAAAAATTATGGATATATATATCAAAAAACTTTTGAGTTCAATTTGTCGTACATCAGAACGTAACATTTCAGTAAATATTCTTTTGTATCCTTCCTTTGCATATTATCCAAAAACAAAACGTCACAGTGTACAATGGCTCTTAGGCCAATATGCTCTTTTTGTATCCATATATAGGCAACAAGATGTTCACACCCAATTTATCAATCACCTGCACCTGGAATACCAAATGATCCCTCGTTGTAAAAGAGATATGTTATATGCAAATTTCCTAAATGTAATGTTCACTTTATAATGACCTGAAATGTATAACATGTACAATAATACGTAATAGTTTCAACGAAATGTAAATAATAATAATTTTAATAAAAGTCGTTAACGCGGCTGACTACCATGCTAAAGGTCCCGGGTTCGATCCCCGGCCGGTTCAAATCCGGGAACTTTTCTAACGTTGGAAGCGGGCCCAGCGCCCACCCAGCGTCGAATGTCATGGGTACCTGGGGTAAACCCTGGGGGGGGGGGTAAAGGCGGTCAAAGGCGTGATGCTGATCACATCACCCCCACTCACGACCGGATCAACAAAGTGTGGGGCGTTACACCCACATCCCCTATACGCCTTCGTGGCGTGGTGCTAAGCACAGGGGAGCACTTTACCTTTACCCCCAACCTAAAAAATATCCTGGTCCACAACCAGTGGCGAAGCGTAGAGTTCCTAGCAGGGTAGGCACAAAAGTGCGATAATATCCATTAGTTGCTTGAATGTGTAAAGGGGGGCGGGGATTATGTCATGGAGAGTGGTTCAATGTCTCTCCTAGTCGCTTCTTTACTTGCCAGTGGCATGACGTTTTTCAAAAGTGTTGTTACCGGCTTTCAGTACGACAATTTTGTATGTCTGTTAGACGTTATCTCCTCCTGCCCACCATATTACATCGATGTAGATTTTTGTTTATTTCTGTTGTTTTTTCCTTTAACCCCTGAGTGATTTATGCACACACCTCTAGAAAGAACTACCAATCATGAGACATCGCGAAAATCCAACGAATAGTGGTCGAACCCTGTTGTCAATTTTTCAACCCTATTTTCTAAATTTATTTATTTATTTTGCAATTGAGGTGAAAAGGGGAAGAAGAACCCATCATTTTCGGGTCAGTATGTGCCGTGAGCAGACGACAGGATGTTGCACTTTCAGCGACTGTCAGTTTGGTACGAACTACGTACTTTTGCCAACTTAGTTTTTAGGAGCAAGACTTCCTTGCAACGAGGAAAACACCATTGTTATCTGTTGTCTAACTAAATGAATGGTTGTAATTAAATACAGCCTTGGCTTTGCAGATAAATGAATTTCTGACATCTGTATGTGCAAATAAACATAATTTAAATTTTGGTTATTTTCATCTCATCGTGACGATGATAATGTAAGGCGAATGGAATTGATGAATTAGAGGATCAAGAAACATTGACATGACCACAATCAGGTCACCTGGGTTCGTAACGTGTTAGGACGATCACTACGCTGCGGAAGCTATCAAGAAAATACAAAGGTAAAGGTGACCTCTCACATTCAGTGTGAATACAAAACGTCACATTGTAGTTTGATCTGCCCTTCGTGTGAGTGGACACCTTTACGTGGACATAACATCCTTGTTTTGGACCCTACTATGATGGCAACACGACAGGTTACTATATAACATATAAACAGGTTATAATAAGTAACTGTAATTGCTCGAGAGAAATAGAATCCCAATTTTTAGGCGCGATTTAGCTCTTTTCTGACAATCCAATGTGACAAAACTGGCTTGTTCCGCCAGACATTAACCGGACATGGCCCACGAGAATAACCCCGTAACACTCTTTGTCCTAAACCCCGAAGAAGTCTTCCCATGCATTGTACTCTCAAAGCCCTCTCCTCTTCAGGGTAAACGAAACGGCCTACCTCTTCGCTTGTGTCGCCTGCATAAAAAATGTCTACTCGACGAGAGTGTTAATACATTAAATAACGTTTCAACAACTTCTTAGCATTAACTTCATAAATCTTCAAATTTTGCTGCCACTTGCCACTGCTACTTACAAAGGAAAATAGAGTTTAAAAAATTTTAGAAATGAGTGTTATAAGAAAGAAAGAACAAAAGTGGTTCCTACCTTACCGATGATTTCATTTTCACTCAAACACCAGTTCGGCATGATACGATTAAGAACTCAATATTTCTTGCATATCAGTCCAATCAGGCACTTTCTTGCATAAATCTGATCTCTGCACAGGACACGAATACCAAACAAAGCTCTACCACCACGAACCTCGCGCTCGCGAGCCACGCTGCCTTGTAGCGTCATGGGGAGAGCAAGCTTTCACAGACAGCGAACAAGCCAGGGAATTCCCGTTCACGATAAAAATAAATTATTCTATTTCCAGTTAAAGTAAAACTACTTTGTCAATATAGGGCGTAACTAGCATTTTAATTTACATAATTTGGGATGAAGACTTACTTTACAAATATAAGTGTTTTTAGACTTTCTGTTTACGCTACGGTGCTGGGTGAATCGACAAGACCATCAGCACTCCGACCAGAAAACGAAGTCAGAACTACATTACTCCGTAATTTTCAATTTCGCTTACTCTTGTCTATGACAGGAAGAAAAACCTAAGTTTCGTACAAAATATGGAGAATGTACAGTTCTGTTCACAAGATCTGGCACACTCGTTTGAGTTAAAGATCAGCTTCGGAACCGATCGAGTGTGGCAGTACAGCCGAAGTAAAGGTTCGGGAAAACAGCACTATGCAGTGTTGCTTACCACGAAAGTTTTTCACCGAATGCAGTGAATTTTCTGACTTGCCGAGTGAAAAAATATGGTTACAGGAAAGCTTTGCATTTTATTCATTAATGCAATGCAGTATCCAATTTTAAAAGAGAATGGCGGTGGGAAATTCAGGAAAATAAGTACGAGACAATCAGTATCCCATAACTAATCCAAAAAAAGAAAAAAACTGCCTCAATCCCTTCGCTTGCGAATAGCTAATGTTCATTTGAAAGCAGAGGGGAGGTGGTTCCATTACCTCTTTCCCTAGATTAACGTAACAGCGAAGTCGACGTTCACCAAGAGGACCCGGGTTCGAATTCCGACCTGAGCGTGGGTGTTCTTTGCGAGTGTCCCTTCATAAATTTTCTATATCATCATTTATCTTCTTCGTCGCGATTAACTAAAAGGGAAGAAAAGCGAAGCTAACAAAATGCGACTGGAGGAAATAAACAATCCAAGGCAATAAGAATATCTATCACGGCCCGAATGATGTGACTTCAGGATCACTTTCGTTACTTTCTCTTACGTATGCAAACTGCTTTTCTAGATTGTAATTTGAACACGAAAGAAGGATAAAAAAAAGCTCCCAAAATCAGTACAGGCTGGATGAATGTCTTCACATTTTCCTGAAAAGCCACCCTTCTTCAAACAGTTAGTTTAAAAATATAATTATTTATGTGCCATTGACATATAAGATTCGTCGCCACATACAAGAATCTGCTATGTTGACAGAAGTTAGAGAACGAATATCATTAGGGGTTGGCAACACTAACATTGCACAAAAGCACGTCTTCGATCGTCTTCAATAATATACACGCACAACATTAGCTTATAGTCTGTGAGCATTAAAATTTCAGTAACCACCAAACGTCTCTAATTCCCTTATTTTCGTATTTTTCACATTGATAGTTACGTATTCTGCATTCCTAAGGATTCTTCAAGTTCGCGTTTCGTTTTTTCCACGCAAATAATGTCAATTTTAGAAATATCGAGAATTTTTATATTGTTCGCTTTCGCTTGCGTTACATGCGATATGGCGGAGAAATCTTGACTAGCGTTGTCCATGATCAGTGGTTATGCAGTGTTGCAACCTTCTTCATAGAAAAATAACTACTTTGGTGTTACTGATTTTGTAGTTCTTTCCAGATTCCAAAAACGCACGAACCATGCACGGATAACCCCACGAATGATTGATAAATAGCCCCACGAACTATGCACGAGAAGGTTACGTTAGGTTGTGTTAGGTTAGGCAAACATAGTTAAATTTGTTTTTTTAAAATTAGAAAAATATTTTTTTTCGGGTTCGAAAACCCAACGAACCATGCACGGAAACCCCCACGAACCATTCATAAATAGCCCCACGAACCATGCACGGCAAGGTTAGGTTAGGTTGTGTTAGGTTAGGCAAACATAGTTAAATTTGTTTTTTAAAATTAGAAAAAAAAATTTCGGGTTCGAAAACCCCACGAACCATTCATAAATAGCCCCACGAACCATTCACGGATAGCCCCACGAACCATTCATAAATAGCCCCACGAACCATTCACGGATAGCCCCACGAACCATTCATAAATAGCCCACGAATCATTCACGGATAACCCCACGAACCATTCACGAATAGCCCCACGAACCATTCATAAATAGCCCCACGAACCATTCACGGATAGCCCCACGAACCATTCACGGATAGCTCCACGAACCATTCATAAATAGTCCCACCAACCATTCACGGATAGCCCCACGAACCATTCATAAATAGCCCCACGAACCATGCACGGCAAGGTTAGGTTAGGTTCTGTTAAGTTAGGCAAACATAGTTAAATTTGTTTTTCAAAATTAGAATTTTTTTCGGGTTCGAAAACCCCACGAACCATTCATAAATAGCCCCACAAACCCCACGAACCATTCACGGATAGCCCCACGAACCATTCATAAATAACCCCACGAACCATTCACGGATAGCCCCACGAACCATTCATAAATAGCCCTACGAACCATTGACGTATAGCCCCACGAACCATTCATAAATAGCCCCACGAACCATTGACGGATAGCCCCACGAACCATTCATAAATAGTCCCACGAACCATTGACGGATAGCCCCACGAACCATTCATAAATAGCCTTAGAGATACTGGGCGAAAGGGGGGGGGGGGTTATAGCCCCCATCAACCTCACATTGAGCACGCCACTGATCCTGTGCACGTCATGTTGTCGCAAGTTCGTAATCAGAAATGATGAACAGTAACTCACGTTTATTTACGTTTTAGAACTGTTACACAGTTACAAAACCGCGTATTTGGAAACACTGACCGGTTGTTACGTCATTAAACGCACGCAAAAATTTGGTTCACGTAGTAGACGGACATCAAGGGAACAGCTTTCGTGCATCGGAGTGACATTAATGCCAAAAATTACATGATTTACCGGCAAAAAAAATTAAGCGAGGGGAAAATACACTTCCAAGACCTTCCTAAAGTATAAATAATCTCATTTTGGTAAGTACTTTCTCCTGTAAAAGTGAAGAAATACGTTTTGGGGAAAAAACGAAAATTTTACCCAACGTTACCACTTTTAGTCCTCAATTGTGAGTTTTACAGTGTTACTCGGTTTGTAATCTCTGATGAGATTTTGTTTACTACTTTTAGTATTATGAGACAAGAAAGCAAGTTTTATTCATGAGATGTAGCAGAATTTACCCTATATATAGTAGCTAAATTCACACAATAGAAAATTTCGTACTCATACACAAGACTGTAATTGGAGGTTTTACCTCTATTGAGGGAATTACACCAACCTATCCGTGTTGAAAATTATGCATTTATTTCTACAAAGTTTGATCTCATCTCAAATATGTATACTTTTAAAAAAAGACTGTGGTGTGTGCTGTTGTCTGGCACATAGATTAGAATATTGTATAAACTTTATTTTTTAACTCCATTTTAAATATTATTAGGGAAAGAGACTTGGGACAACCCAATCAGGAAACTAAAATATTTACACAATATTGGAGACGCTTAAATAATATTTTTCTTCTTGATGCAGTCGCAATTTAGCTGTCACTAATTTCAAAATGCGACTGCAATTTTGAGTTTGGCGCCTATCTGAACTCATCAAGTTTGCAATATTTGGTGAGCATTTAATTCAGACCATTAAAACCATGATCTTGCCTCCTTACTATGCAGCAACATGGGCTATTTCACTTTTTCATTATTGAACTATGTTTTTTTATGTTTCATGAATGTATTTACAGAATCAATTTTATACTTCCCTAGCTTAATCGTGCCTACAAACATTATAGAAACAAAGGTCTCCCCGATGGCATAGTGGTAAAGTCGTCACCTTCCAATCGGTTGGTCCGGGTTTTGATACCCGGTGAAGGTATGCTGTGGTTCGGATTTACCTCAAACTGTAGGCCTAGACCCGATGAGACTCCCTTTGCATGAGCGGGTTTAAATAAAAAGTCAAGCTCATGATGGAACAACTATAAAAAATATCAGCCTAGATCTGTATTGAAGGTACTAACTTCATAACATCTAGTACCTTAAACTCTCCAACAGTGAAGTGTGACCTGCCGATAGATTTGCGAGACATGGTGCAGACAAAAAAAAATTGCCAGAAGCATGTCACTTTGAAAATTAAATATTTTTTACAAAAATAAAGTCATTATTATGTTCTTTTTTGTGTATTTTCCCCTGAAAACGAAAAATATAGGTTTCTCTTTGGCACTACTTTTTTACATCTCAATGTTTGCTATTGAATTGAAAGTTGGCGGCTTTCGCAATTATGTTATGCATTAATCACATTCGTAAATGCCAAATTGAGCCGATGAAATTTAGTCTAATTTCTAAACATGTCACATGTAACTTTTCACCTTGAAAGAAAAAAAAGTTAAAGAAAATATTGGTCTCACCAGGCTTCGAACTCAGGTCATGAAGTTTCAGAATTCTAATTTAAAGAGTAAAACGAGATGTGTCATCCCCACGACACATGCGCTTTATGCACTCATTGTGTGCGAAGGTTTATGCATGGAACCTCACTCTTGCTTCCTGGTGAGGAGCCAGTTGCGAGGGAAAGACGTGATTGCTTATATTTGTCTAGCGCTTGCATAATTTGTTGGCTGATTTACTTTCATTTATTTTACTTCTATTTTCTGTTACTTTTGGCTAATCGCGAAGATGAGGATGAATGACGATAAGTTGAATGATTCAATCACAAACGCAAATGAACAACACGCACATGTTAGTCCGGAAGGGGAGATAGGGTGGCGTGCCTCCGTTTGTATGTGAACATATAATATAGGACGCAAGGAAAAATGGGTTGGAAATTAAAAAATGGAGATTATTAGAAAAATTGTAAATGTATTCTTATTGGAGGAAGGAGTGGCTACCAAAGGTAAGAGGGATGAGAAAATGCATCTTGAAAAATACGAAAAATAATTATTGATATGATTAAAATAATTCAAATATCTAATTATCAATCAAATGAATTTACGTTTGTTTTCTAAACATAACATCAATGATTTTCGTCCAATAATAGTAGTTGAAGATTATTTGTATTTGTTTTTAATAAAAACACCTTCATGGCAGACAGCAATGTCTTGACTTTACAATTTTAACAGCAAATTCCTCCTCTCATTCAGGAATTACTGATATGGAATAGAGCGTGAAACCAGTCTGTCAGTGTTTGTTTGTGTGTGTGCTTTTGCAGATGCTACCTTCACTCATCAGTTGTGAATCCACCTTGTGGGGACCACACCGACTTGTTGGTACCAAAATCCGGTCCCCACAAGGAAATCGTTACGAAAATACCTTTAGAAGCTTCGTATCACTGCTCTTGAATTTTTGAAGAATGATAACGGAATTACCTAATAGAAAATACATGCAAGAACCTGATGCATAGCATCCTTACGTGGGCAGATTTGTTTTTCACTTGTTCCCACAGGGTGGCAAATTTCAATGCAACGTATATGATGAGCTTACTATTTACCCCACCCACCAGGTGGCAGAAAAATAGCGTCCGCGTTACACACCCACACGCTCTGGTTTTATCGCCCTTCTTGGTACACAGGGAGAAGTGGAGTAAGGAGGGATGTTTCGGGTGGTGGAGGTGCGGTGAAAGGGGGAACGCATACACACGATTTCTTTCCGTGCAGATCTTGTTGGTACCGGAGAATCACCTCCCGATCAAAGGCCAAGATATTTAAGGTGTATCGTCGCTCGTTAGGAAAGGTTGAGACAGTGTCTGGCTGAAGGTCACTTTTTACCCCCACACAGAGAATCGCTCCTGAAATGCCATGCAACCTGTGCAACACCCTCGCTTGAGCACCTTGCCTGACCACCTGCCCAGACCGTTCTTGGCAGGTATTGAAAACCCGCCGGGTACCTAATAGGTCTCAGTGCGTTCATTCAATCAACTGCACGCCCCTCCCTCTGCATGACGTAGTTGCTTCGAGTACAAACTGCACCGGGCGCACACCTGTCTGCAGTGTTGCCAACTGCAATAGATTTTCACTACTTAGAAGGGAACTCAAATCTTCGTAAGCCACATCGCCATTGAAATGAGATTTACGAATGTTGCAACTCCCCCCCCCACACACACACACACATTGAAATAGGTTTTCCGTGGCACAGGATCATAAGTATATGTCGTAAACAACCAATATATATATATATATATATATATATGTGTGTGTGTGTGTGTGTGTGTGTGTGTGTGTGTGTGTGTGTGTGTGTGTGTGTGTGTGTGTGTATATATATAGGGCAGGACTGAAACATGTCACGTTCGACGATGAGGTCGCGAGTCGAACAACGCACTGTTCTACTGCAAACACCATGGCCGTAACCAGGTAGGGCCAGGGGCATTGCCGTTACCCTCGTTTGGGGGGTGTGGCAAGTACATGGATAAAAGTGCGTACAACAACAATAACAATAATAGTAATAAAGTAGCATCAAAGGCATTATTATCCTCATAAATCATGCAAAAAGGGGGTAGAAGTCGGTTCTCACGCATTTGTGTTGAAACAGAGGATTAGAAATATTTTTTCAACACGTCAATTTCACATTAGCTAATAATGGAAAACGAGCACACAAACTGTATTTGAAAGAAAGAATTTGCATGATAAATGCATTCCGAATATACATACATATGGCATGTAAAATTTCCATCTACAATATTTTCTCTTCACATGGAGCGACGTAAAATAAGTACATATGCTAACACTAAATTGTGTAAATAATAAAAGTTTCATTAAACATATATATTATTTAAATACATTACATAATCAATTCATCCAACTCGTAACAAACCAACATTAATAGCAAATAATATCACGGACCCCCATGCCATTCTCTGTTTTAAAACTTTTCCCAGTTAGATCTTTCGGCGCCCAGGGCCGACTCCAGCTACCCCCTAGCTACGGCATTGAACTTGATGAGACTGTATAATATATTAAAATATGTTTCTACTTTCATAAAATTTGAAATAAAGGGGTTGCAATTACCCCTCCGTTCCCCCTCTGCAGGTGCCCTTGGCCGTCTGGAAGGAAAATGCAAGAAAAATATGAAAACTAATTCCATCTTGAGTATCCTTTAGCCCTGCTACTCTTTAAATTCTGCTAGCCTGTTTTTTCTTGTGCTTTAATGTTTGACCCCCACCCTTGCCCCTTCGCTAGACTTAATTTCCGTCCAAGGTTGATGACCAATGCCCCCTTCCCCCTCTGGTTGCGCCACTGCGTGCCCATAGGCGTCCGGAAGGGGGCCGTGACTCCCCTGGAAAAGAAAAGTCAACCAAAAATTATACATTTCACACATATAATTTCATTTCAGCCACAATAATGTGTGTTAATTATTGCATGAACATCATAAATTCAAATTTAAGCAATGTTTTTTTTAGGGAACAACACTATTTTTGTGCCTTGTTTGTCCCCCCTGGAAAAAAATACCTTCGTTGCCCCTCCCTGGAAAAAATCCAGCGGACGTCCATGTGCGTGCCTGGTTAAGACACCATGCAATAAAAAACAATTCGTTTTCAGTGAGGAGATTTTTGATTGCTTGATCATTCATTTAGATAAATGAAGCTTTAATATTGCGTGCATTTCCTGGCAATAAGATAAAAACTGCTTACACTGAACTGAAATCGCTAAGTATATAAATTCTCCTTGGAAGAGAGAGAGCTCCTCCTAGGACTTAGTAGGATTTAGGAGCTACGTGAGTAGGCAACACTGGCTGCAGCTGTCCACGTGGTGAAGAAACGCCTGGAGCGACACGCTGCCGGAATGCGGTTTCCTTCCAGCAGGTTTTGCAGGTGGCCGGGTCTTGATGAATGCCCATTTACCTTGTAAGCGCAGAGCGCCTTGAAGACCAGGAACGCGGGTAAAGACGCAAGTCGACTCGTTGCCGTGGGCCGGAGAGCAGGTATACCTGTTCTCGCGGGCAAGCGGGAAGTGGGTAGGCAAAATCCAGACTATGCAGGCCTCTGCCCCCACAGCTTTGTGGAATTCGATTTGTGAATTACTTTTAATTTGGCGCCATTGCTCTCTATCTAAATCTATGTTTCGCACCGGTGTGCCTCTACAAGGTCACGGGTGTGCTGCGAACTTTTGTCTGTAGTAACAAATTGAATGTAAATGATTTAATCTGACTACCATGCGAGAGATCCGGGTTCGATCCCCAACGGAGGAGAACCGGTATATTTTCCACCTGTTCAAGCGACTCCGGCGCCAACCCAGCGTCGTATGAAGTGGGTACCTGGAGAAAACTTTGGGGGGTAAAGGCGGCCATGGACGTGGTGCTAATCACATCACCCCCACCTTCTACCGTGATCAAGAAAGTGTGGGGTCCAAACTCCACACCCACTTTACTCCTTCATGGCATGGTGCAATGCACAGGGAAACACTTTACTTTTAACTTTATGTTTGTATTTTTCGCTCTGTCGTTGTCATGACTTAAATAAGACGCCCCTTGATTGCAAGGGTCAATTTGTTTTTACACACATATATAATCTCTACAGGCGTTTCGGATTCATATAATCAGCTGCATGAATAGTTTCAATAATAATAATACCAAAAGTACTTATGAGTGCAGTGAATTGGATTATTATTATTATTAGTAGTAGTAGTAGTATTTTTATTATTATTATTATTAACTGATTATATTGTAACTCATTCCTAAACTTCTTATTTATATCAACAGTGCCGTAATACAGGTTTTTAGAGAAATAAAATTTATGATGTGCCGTGTTCAGTACTGGATCATTTATGGTATGCTGCAAGGACAAGAAGGAACCCCCAACCCCAAAATAAACCCTCCTCCACCCGCATACTTTCGGAGGTATGCGCTTATGCCCTGGTGCCTGAAAATTAACTCAGTGTTTCAGTTCCGCGATTTTTTTTACGGATTCCCCCGCTTTTCTTGGATTCATCCTTTATTTTCCTTATTTTTTGTTTACAGTAATTCACTGTGACATTGGCATGAAGAACCAAATTTGTTCGGTTTTCCTAAACAAAATCGGTTTTACAGCATTCTACGAGGAGATAAGTAAGATTAAATTAAACGATAGTAATAGTAGGTGGTAAATGTGTGTTAGTGGTCAACATTAAAAATATTTATGAATGCAGATACAAAATTACATAAGTGTGTAATGGTTGGGTAATATTTTGTTAGGATAGGTTATATTGTGTGTCGTGTGCCTTAGTGTTAGTGTCAGAAGGAAGTCATGAGGTAAAAAGACGTCCGTGAAAAGTGTAAAGTTATAGAGGTCCTATCACGGGTAAATATATGTTGGTTAGTTATATTGCCCACTTATTTGTCCTTGATTCGGCCGCGACAGCGAGAAAAGATTAAGATTCAGTTGAAGTGAAGAAACTTCTCTTGGTACTTAATTACTGTGATGCGTAGGGAGTAAAACCACAGACTAAAAAACGACATTAATACCTATTTTGTTCTTTGTTTCTTGACTGTAAACTTACTGCTCTCTAGGACACAGCCTATATATTATACAAGTTATGTCCTAAAAGTAAATAGACCACTTCTGGAAAAATCGTTTTATTGAAGGTACTGGTGTGTTTAAGGGGGCTATCGAATTTGAACCTTCTCAGAACATACTCCGCACATAAATACTATCAATTCAATTCAATACCAATTTATGTGATGTAAAAATGTTACTAGAATTTCTATTTTTTCCCATATGCCATTTTCAATGTAACAATGCCATGGTACGTTAATATTGTTACCCACTTGCTCGATGACTTAGAGACAGTTAAAGACGACAGTTTCTACCACTAAGTTATCCAGATACCTGTACCATGCACCGTCCCGTTTCAATTTAATCATCATTGTTGCGGTCTACTGGGAAGGAATCATTGATTCTTCAAACTGTTATGGGTTTTCAGCGACGCATTTATGCGCAGCAATCATAGGCGTAACTTAACGGGGGCAAAGGAGACACTTGCTCCCAATTTTTTTAGGTTTATGGAGATTCACGAGATAATGGTACTTTTGATAACCTCTTGAAACCCGAGGACTAAAGTAATCAGTAATTTTATGATTTTTGCAAATGTAACACCTATTTATCAAAATAGTCCTGGATGATATTTCTATGAGCTTCAAAAAAGAAAATATTCTGCTCCACCCCACCCCCCACCCCATCAGTTAAGCTCCAAGTTTTTATACTATATTCTGAGCATACGAAACAAACATTCAATATTTTATTCTGTAAAATAACGTAAAGTTTATGACCGATGTACCAATTTCCATTTACCATTACCATCGGTCTTTCTCCACACTTCCCCAAGATCTCATTTTTTTGCTCTCTCAGAAAATGACACAGCCGTCTCAAACGAACCAGCATTCTTTCCCACGAAGCTAGCCTATATTTATTCACCGGCCTACTTCAAGAGAAGGAAGCCAGTGTGTTCCCGCAATAAACTCTGAATCCATTCAGTCTACATTCGGCTCATGTCACCATCAATTCACGTTCGGCTTGATGGTTGAAATATAGAGAAGCAGGGGCCAACGATGAGATGCAGCTAATCACGATACTTCAAGCATTTTAAAATTTAAAACCCCCAACGCGACTCTCGCCCTCGTCCTGAACAACGATCCTCTGTTATCGAGGGAGTAAGCAGCTTCCCAGGCACGTAACCAAAACAACAGCTCTGCACATAACAGACCGGAGCAGACGACATAACTCCTGCAAGCGCGCCAGCCAGTCTACAGTTTGAACATTTCCCTGTCAATGTGACGAATATGAAAATTTAAACTACAACCGTGCCCAAAAATATATCTTCGCCTCAGTTAAGTTTAGACAGCCACAGAACGCATAACTTTAACGAATTGTCCGAAGTGAGTTACTCGCACCCAAGTTATGAGCAGCTAAAATTAATTAGAGCGAGATACTTTTCGCTCTCCAAATCAACCCCGCAAACAAGGAGTTATTGTGTTTCCATGCTACGCGATTATCACTCCTCAGTGCAAACTTTAAGTCACGTGAGGGAGGAGTTAAAGTGTATGGACCAATAGGGATCGAGGACAATCCCTCTTCGTAAGAGTGTACTCAAGGGAGGTTATCTAAGTGTCCCCCTCCGATTTCCATGAAACTTGGAAGATGTATAGAAGGGCCCAAAGGAAGAAATACATATTTTTTTGTTTCGGCTAAAAAACTGTTTTAGGGAGCAAAACCTCCCCTCTAATGTCAAGATGAGGACAAATTGAAGTAGGGGTCTGACCCCTGTATCCCCCTCCGATTTCTATGAAACTTGGAAGGTGTATAGAAGGGCCCAAAGGAAGAAATACGTGTTTTTTTGTTTCGGCTAAAAAACTATTTTAGGGGACAAAACCCTCCTCAAATGTCAAGATGAGGACCGATTGAAGTGGTGATCTGACCCCTGTGTCCCCCTTCAGGTTTCCATGCTCTGCTATTGGATTCGTGGAATGGACATAGTGATATTGTTATGCGAGAGGTGACACCACGGGACAAAAACATTACTCTGTTGACAATACCTAAAGGATTGACTGGCACTCTCGAACCATTAGATGTGTATGGATTTAGGATTTGGAAAAATTTCGTGCGACGGTTTTTCTGATCTTGTCCTGTTACTACACAGTGACATTAATCTCCAAATACGCAATAACATTATCAAATTACAATGACTCACACATAACCAGTTGTCCTCACCCAGGTTTCGACACGTCTTCCAATACGCATGGTATAGGAGTGGGTATCTTCCCGAAAGGCCACCTCCATTTGAGAATCCAGTGGCATTCTGTTTTGGTGGTGACAGTAATCATATATGTGATGTTTGTGGTGCAGTGGCAGTAATCAGATGTGCATGGTGTAACCGAACATTATGTTTAAATCATTTTTTTGAGGAGTACCATTACTGTGACGAGTATGTACATTGACACCGTGGAAGCAACAATGGGGGCGGTTTTCAATGTGATGCATGGGTGCTTGTCTTTACTTTGTGTTGGCAGATCGGTTACCATAACGTTGTTTCGTGTTACTTCCTGGTGGTAATAAATGTTTTATACATGCTGTGTATTAATCTATAGAACTATCCTCTTGTGTCCTTGGCTATGGATATCACCTATATGATATCTAGGTAATGCTTGATAGGGTTATGGTTCCCGTGTGCGGCTATTTTGATGCTCCGTTACCCTGCCTTAATCCGTCTATTGTTATGCCCATGGCTATCCGGGAACAACGGTGTCTATGAATTCGGCATCTCTCTACAATTGCACTGCGTTTGGTACCGACAATCCTACAGTTCTCTGCTGTGTGTGTTCCAATTATAATTATATGAGCGTGTTGTTCCTATGCCAGATTTTCGTGGTTTCGGAGTCAGATCACCACTTCAATCTGTCCTCATCTTGACATTTGAGGGCGCTTTTTAACTCCTAAAACAATTTTTTAGCCGAAACAAAAAAAAAAACAGGTATTTCTTCCTTTGCCTCCTCTATACACCTGACACGTTTCATGGAAATCGGAGGGGGACACAGGGGTCAGATCCCCACTTCAATATGTCCTCATCTTGACATTTGAGGGAGGTTTTGCCCCCTAAAACAGTTTTTTAGCCGAAACAAAAAAAACAACATATTTCTTCCTTTGAGGCCCTCTATACACCTGCCAAGTTTCAATGAAATTGGAGGGGGACACAGGGGTCAGATCCCCACTTCAATTTGTGCTCATCTTGACATTAGAGGGGAGGTGTTGCCCCCCTAAAACCGTTTTTTAGCCGAAACTAAAAAACACGTATTTCTTCCTTTAGGCCCCTCTATACACCTGCCAAGTTTCATGGAAATCGGAGGGGGACACTTAGATAACCTCCCTTGTCAGAGAACGGGGGGAAAAGGGATACTCTCGCAACAACTTTCTTCAACCTCGGAGGGGAAAAGAATTTTCTCCTCACTGGAACTCATATTGTGCTACAAGTCTTTGTCTATATACTGTGATGTTAAGTTAGTTCATTAAACTCACGAAGAGGAAAGGTGCCTCTATAAGAACGTTACTTATGTAAATTCGTGTTTTCTCGCGTTATTCAATTGTTCTGACCCAGTGCACTATGGGTAGTCAACTCCTTTGTTGACAAGTGAAGGTGAAATTCTAATGTGTGGTGAGGTATTGTAAGTATGCAGTGCTTCTATTAAATATTTTCTTTACATTATTTCTCGTGTCCTGATTACTTTGATATAATAACAACGAGTTATATGCTTGGCTTGTGATCGAAGACCATAGAATAGGAAATGTAAACATTTCCTATCCCTTGGCCGGATTCTGGGCCGTTACCAAAACACTACTCCCATGTAGGTGTTACACTTTATTTTCAGGTTCTATTCATGTAAACAAACACCCATGCCTGGTGTAAGTAAAATTCGAACCCACTCACTCCAGATGTTGTTTGACTAAACGTCCTTGCCTTGACGTAAGATTCGAACGAAAACATCCCTTTTGTTTATAAGTTTTATGGTTGACGTAAAAGTGTGGAAGAAATAGAAGGAAAATTACAATTAGATAATTAACCTCATAGAATCAGATCGTCTTAATGTGAAAGAAAGTAAATAACTTCGACTAATGCTGCTTTTGCACTCTTGCAGCTGTATTTTCCCAGTATTTCATATTATTTTTGACCGAATCGAGCGGAAGTCTACGTCCACTTTATGCTCGGTCTGATCGAACTGGAGCTACAATTCAAAGTGCGACAAGGAAAACTTGAAACGTGACCCCAAAAGAAATCAAATGCTGGAACCTATATTTACAAGTCCAACATGTTATCAGTGAATTCCCTGCGTAAATTCCTCAGAGTATATGTAAATAAAATAGAGTAAGTTAGTTAGCATATATTTTTAACAGTGTTTGGAATTACAGTTTAATGTGGAATCGGTGCTGGGGACCCTTCATTGCAGCTTCACCATACACCATATAGGCCTATACTGTATACATACATTATATATATATATAATTCCTTTCCAAGACTATATATATATATATATATATATATATATATATATATATATATATATATATATATATAGTCTTGGAAAGGAAAGGAGCAAGGGCCTCCTTGGTGATGCATGGTAGCATCGTCGCCTTGTAATCAAGGGGTTCCTGGTTCGATACCCGGTGGATGCTCATAGTGGTTCGGATCCCACTTTACACTGTAGAACCAGTCCCGATTAGTCTTACTGTGCATAAAGTGAACTTAAAAAACACAAACTCAATCAATCAATAAATTGGAAAGGAACATCATTTTCTTTTGTAGCCCCCAACAGTCTACGGATATAGACTCGCGAAATCCACAGGCATTATTCGGGAAACTAAATGCAGAATGAACTCATTAACTTAAAGACTGATACACCAAGAACAATGTTATTTAGTCTTTAGATTTGTAAATGTGCTCGAAGAAAATTGAGAAGTAGATAAAACCCTTTTCCGTGGTTTTAGATAATAAGTGCTGGAACCAGGTTTACAAGTATTGGCAACAGTGCAAATATGAAATGTGTGCGTAGTGAGTTCAAGCTAGGTATCTCATGTATACAGTTTGTACCGGAATCGAATCCGGTATCTCTTAGTTCAAGGCGACCGCGTTAAGCACTATTCTATAGGGTGGGCCCGAGTCTTCTATGGCATCTGATTGTTCACTTGGGAAATGATGACGATAAGAAATTTTATGCACACGTCCAATTCTTTAAAATTAATTGTGTGTGGCACTGGATAAAACAAAGTTCCCACACGCTCAAATGATTACGCTCTCGTCTTTGGTTCGGCAGGTTCAACAAGGGGTCCCGGTTTCGATTCCCGATGGAGGCACATAGTGGTTCGGATCTCACTTTAAACTGTAGGTCCAGTTCCGATTAACCTTACTGTGCATAAAGTGGACTTAAAACACAAGTTCAATTAATCAATCAATTGAAAGGTTCAAGGTTCGATCCCTGGTGGTCCCTGGTGGTTGATTTCAGAAGGGGCTTATCACTTATCAGCAGCCACCATCTAAAGGAGAAAAGATTGGGGGAGGGGTAAATGCGCTGAAGACGAATTTCTTGATATATTGCAACTAACCATATACAAGATGTTTAATCTTGTTCATGAAGTAAATTTAATTAATACTACACATTATTAAAATCAGATATTTGTTGGATTTCGGGAAAGGACTGCAGCCCCCGAGCCCCTTCCCTGGGCACGTGCCTGCTTTTATTACTTCCAAAAGTTCTGTGCTGTTCCAACATCGTGAGGACAATTTGGGAAATACTTGAAAGCGATATGGAAGCAAATTCTGCTCTCGAAACTAGATGGGACTTGATGTGATGACCACGCGCAACCGAATGAACTCTTCGCACGCCTTGTCCCTCAATATTAATTTTACTAACTAATTGTAAGTTTTTCTGCGTCTCCTCGATGACGCAGTGGTAGCGTCGTCGCCTTGTAATCAAGGGGTCCCGGGTTCGATACCCGGTGGAAGCACATATTGGTTCGAATCACCTATTTATGACAATCAGTTTTTGTCACCTACTTTTTTATCCTAGGTTTTCGTTATTTTATATTTTTCTGTAACTTCGTATCCGCTTGAAGCTTCGGTAGAAAAACGCCACGTTCCTGAACCTTTTGTGTTTTTCTGCCTTTGTCAACTTTTCCCCCTTTCGGTCGTAGGAGCTCGGGACCGACAGTGTGCTGTGATAAATCCTTCACTGTTTTTGAGCGACTTTTGTGCATTTGGCGACGGGAAAGTCAACGTGGGAGGCCAATTACTGAAGGAACATGTTACGTACCGGATGAGGGTAGAACTATTCTTTTCACCCCATTTTAACGCAACACGTGTGCTTGAAGAAGCTGGACCAGGCAAAAAATGGACGCTTGACCACCAACGTCGTAACTTCAGATTCCCGCGCCTAAAAGTCAGTCCGTTGTATTCGAAGTTTCAAGCTGTCTTTATATAGTGGCAGAACGAACAAACAAGAACAGTCTAGCGCCAATTTTCGAACCGACAACACCTCTGCGACAGTCGGAGTAAAGATTCGGGACTTTGTCTTTTTCTACCGCGCCGTGTATTTTATCCTGCGTGAGTGAGTGACAGTGACTAGTTGTACGAATACGCAGTGTTAATTGGTGACCTGTGCACTGGATTCGCGTTATTCGTTTTGTGACGAGGAACACTAATACCACTATGGCGGGCTAATCACGAGAGAAGGAGGGCCTGGGGTCTTCCTAGCCTGCATGAAGCCGACAACGCAGCAGATCATCGCTCAGCGTCGCGACGCCACACCACTAAAACGCCGTCACAAACACCACATCGCCACGAATAACGCCCACAGCCCGATTAGAAGCCATGAAATGATACCGCCGAAAGCCGAAGCCGAATCAGCATCCTAGAGTACTTCGACGCCGACGCCGACGCCCGACGAGAATTCTACGGAGAGAGAGAGAGAGAAATTGGAAGATGAAGCGACACCAGCCCACACTTAGATCTACCGTCTAGAAGAGAGATTGAGATAATGAAGCGACACCTACTGCGTCTTGAGACGACGCCGACGTCCCGCGTGAGATTAGCAGCGAGAATCCACGAGTACCCCCGGTAAAGGAACTTCGCCCGTTTTTCGCCGTCCCCCGAGTAGAGAGAGAGACGATGCGAATCAATTAATCGCTCCATTACGAGGCCGACAAGATGACAGAGAGGCTGTTTTCCCTCGTCTATAATCGCCGTGATGTAGGAGCATAGAAGGAAAGTGTGTCAAAGAAGATTGCGAAGTGCCGCTACAAAGAAGTAGCGTGGGGAAGTGTTAGTGTGGCAAAAAGGACCGCGGATTGACGTCACCACGCCGTTTAGAGGACTACGGTAAACGTCGCTGAAACGTCTAGAACGCCGAGATGGTATAGTATACTACTGTTAATTTTCTATATGTGTGAGTGATCATCTACCCAAGCCTCCAAAGATCGGCCGTCGGACGAAAGGATGCCAGTATTTAAAGTTAAAAGTCGCAAAGGTATTGATTATAATTATTTCTCGCCAGCATCATCTAAATTTCACGACAATTGCTAATTCGGAAGATATATTCACAGCATACTGTTGTTTTTCCACGCTCTGCGCCGAACTGTTGAGTAATAATATTTATTTATGTCACCTTATATGCTTTACTCGGTAAATATTTGTTTAAAACGGCATAAATCGTGTATCTATTGCAGAAATCATCCCTCAAGTTTGCTAAGTGAGGAAGTAAATTAACTGCGTGCTATTTTTAATATATATTCATACATAA
This sequence comes from Lepisma saccharinum, assembly GCF_977018435.1. Taxonomy (NCBI): domain Eukaryota; kingdom Metazoa; phylum Arthropoda; class Insecta; order Zygentoma; family Lepismatidae; genus Lepisma; species Lepisma saccharinum. The sequence continues at coordinate 108,264,022 of NC_139230.1, forward strand.
GTGTCTTCATTTTTTCTGTAAACATGTATGCCTTGCAGTTGACATCTATGTTGCACGAGTTGCGTGCCCTGCCTAACGTTACTGAAGTTCCAAGGCGCATTAGTAATAATTTAAACAATAATTGTTTAAATGTTTTGGTAAATTGCAAGAATAAAAAGTTTACGTGTCATGCCCGTTGGCAGAATGTAATGAGCACGCGCAGATGAAAGTTTAGTATCTTTAATTCTAAGCCAATTAACGTCTTCGGGCGCAGTTTAATATTCATAAGAAAAAACTAAATATTGCATGGTGTCTAAAAAAGGGCCAATGTATTTATCTTAATGTAATTATTCCCCTGCGGTATGAGAGAGTGTGTGAATGCTTGAATGATAGTGAGGGGTTGTGTAATCTGTCTATTTTTGTGTGTTATATAATATACATTTTTGTTATTTATGATTTGACTATGATTTGTGTTTAAACATATAGTATACTTATCCTCATAACTGGTGGTATTGATATTTTAGTTCAACGTTAAGTCAGCAAAGCATTTCTGCTGGCTAACATCAATTATTATTATTATTGATTATTATTATTATTATTCAACGTCACTTTATGCACGAGTCGGCTATTCGTCGGGGGTAAAAACCGATCCGGTCACACGTACCCTGGAATCAAAACCGTTAGCTGGGCCCGGCACCTAGGAAGGGGACTTCGGTCTCCGGACTAAGTGTCAAACATAGGTCATGTAAAAAGGGCCCCGGTGAGATATTAGCCTTACTGTGCATAAAGTGGACTTAAAACACGAACTCGATAACTGGAAGGTTTTAGAAGAACTCAACATGGCTTTTTATGCATCGTACAATTTTGCTTCTTTTCACCCTACTTTTACAGTTTTTCTTCCTAAGAATTCCACTGTGTATGACACGCTACGAAACCAGAGGTTCAAGGTTCGGACCTTGGACAGGTATGGTTGTATCATGTCTGTCCCATCGCCATTCCTTCGGCTCATCATTCATCCTCATCGTCGCATTTAACCCAAGAGGTAGAAAAGCGGCGTAATGTAGAAATATATAAATGATTGATTTGGTTTATTTTACTTCGCTTTTCTGACACTTATTGACTAATCGTGAAGATGAAGATGAAAATGGGTGATGTGAAATTGATGAGAGGACCATCATAAAGAACACACATGCCCAGGCCGGGGTTCGAACCCAGGACCCCTGGCATCGTAGTGCACATTGTTAACCACAACACAACAAATAGAAACAGAAAATGCTTGATAAGTAATTTGCTTCTCCATAACTCATGATTATATTATGTAACTATTATTCGATGTATGACTAGGAATTAATTATATTTGTATGTCTAGCCAACCTTGCCACCTAAGCAGCAACAGCTTCCTCATTTGCAGGTGGAGGCTAAATGAAGAAATATCACAGTCAGAAAGATATACAAATTTTGTAACGTAATAGTTATAGAGCATGCAGACGGCTGTAAATAAAATTAATTAAACTACATACCTAGTTTTCTTCCTTAATTGAAACGTGGTTTATTCTTCATTATACATGAGATCAACCACCCTGGAAGTCGAACCCAGGATCTTGTGTGGTAGTCAGACTCTTTTAGAACGTCAATATGTTAGACCTTTGGTCGATCAGTCGATCCTGATCCATTGTTTCCAGAGGAAGACAATCTGGCAGCTTATCATTCGACATTTCACTCGCGATGTAGGAAAACGAGATCACAAACACTTCGTGATTCTATCTTCTCGCGTTTACAGAAGTTAACCACCGATCAGACCACAAATCCTACATCAAACTATCTGACAGATATCAATTGTCCAAAAATCAACAGATGAACCGACCGCTTCGATGTTTCTCCGAATTTTCAGAAAGTGGCCTTTTCCTCCTTTGCTGGGCAGGTCATTAGCAGGAGGGTTGAGTGCATGTGAGAAGAACCGCTATGTCATTCATTCCCGCGCCGAAATAGGGACAAGCAATAGAATTAATTCTGTCCTTGGAATTTGAAACGCATGGGGATATCTTTTCTGAACCATAAAATAATAAACCCAGAAAGTTCTAGCCACCCGCAGCTAAATTTTTCTGTTTGTGTCGTTCTTTCGGCGCCCATGGTATCAGTGCAGGGCCACATGAAGAGAAAGTGGGAGGATCCTGGATCTGGTGTGCAGCAGGGAGGAAAAGTGCATTTTCAATAGGTGTCAGACTTCCCTGACCGGGGCGGACCACAAAACCATTGACTGCATCCTCTGCTATCTGCTAATACATCTGTTTGTGTTCAACAAGCAAGAAACAGGGAAATAAGAAAGAAATGCCTTGCTTGGGTTCGTGCTACTGAAAATTGAAGAAGTGTTTCAAACTGCAAGCAAAATTTACTGAAGAATTATTTTGCAATATTTGTCATCAAAGTAAAATTTCCAGCAACTATAGAACAGTTTCCCGGGGCCAGTGCCCCCCCCCCCCCAACGACGTCCCTGGTTCACATCTCGCGACAGCCTAAAGAGTTCTCGTTGTCTTGCTCAGTCTATTCAGGCGACTACCGAGATAGTGCCGCTGACGCTTTAATCCCTGCTCTTCATTTTCACTTTTTATACACCATTATCCTCTCTTCGCTGTTCAGCTAATTGTGAGGCCTCCTAGATTCCGCAGTGGTAGCGTCGTCGACTTGTAATCAGGGGTCCCGGGTTCGATACCCGGTGGTGACACATAGTGGTTCGGGTCCCACTTTAAACTGTAGGTCCAGTCCCGATTAGCCTTACTGTGCATAAAGTGGACTCAAAACACCAAATCAATCAATCAGTTCACTTAATTGTGCAAATAAGCAATGATGAGTAAATAAACAAGCACCCAATCAGAAAAAAATATTCTTGAATTTTCCGCTTCTGATTATCTTCATTCATATTTTCCAAAAACTTTTCAGCAGACGGGAATAAAAATACCTAGGTCTTTCCCCGTGACGTAAGCATATCAGTATCAGCTGCCTTGTGACTTGAGAAGGAGAGGGAAAACGTGACAGGTCAGAAGTTAGATTCCAATGCCTCTGGACTCGCGATACGCACACCCACATGCCTTGCACCCGAATGTCTTGTGTTTCGTTGTTGATAAAAACACAGCAGCGCAGATAACATTTGTGCGAGTAGTTTACAGCATGTCCAATGCCCCGTTTCAACCTTGAGTTCCTTCGCTCGAATCACTTTGAACTCTATCATGTGATTTTTTGCACATTGGAAGTCAAACGTACCATCTTGTGAACGTAGAATTACCTACATCTTTTATTGCAAAGTTGTTATTACAAAATATAATTACACTTTCAAAGTACTGCTAAGAATGATGTTATGAACAAATAATGGAAGTTATTTTCCTCAGGACGTCTAACTGCCAAGCGGGAGACCTGGGTTCGATTTCGGGTGGGGGCTGATCTCCGTCGGAATTTTTCCGGCCTTGTCCCTGCATAAAGCGGCTCTGGGACTCACCCAGTCTCAAATCTATTTGTACCCCGTGCCAACCCTGAGGGGTAAAGGCGACGGGAGCGTGCTGTTGATCACATCATCTCCAAAAGGCCGAGATGAGTTCGAGAATATGTTGGGCCCTATCCCTATATCCCTTAAATGTGCCTTCATGAAACGGTGCTATCTGCACGGGAAATTTACCTTTTACCTTTACGTCACATTTATCACAATAATAAAGCAATGTTTAATATATATTGAAACATATAGTTCTGACTGGGTAAAAGCTGTGTAATATACCACTTTATTTTTCGTGATTTTCTGTAAAGTTACTAAACACGACATTTATTGCAATATTATATTTATATTATATTTGGTTATTTTACATTCCTTTTAGGACACTGATTAGCGAATGAGTAAAGTGTTTCTGTTCAAGTCCATCAGTCCGTATGAACGATTAGTGTCTGAAGATCTACAAGATATTGAAATTCAAAAATCTGATAGACCTAACAGATAGTAGGTAAACACATCTCTATCGGACCGTCCGTCTGTCTGGCCGTGAGGGACAAGAGTTGATGCGAGGTGAGACATCCATATCTCAGAATCTGTTGACGCTACATCCACAAAAATAAACACAATTTTACGACAAAGAAAATTCTAAACAATCCCGGTATTAATTATCTCCAATCCAATCCAAATGTCGGAAACCACCCATATAATTTATCCAGATATTATTTATTTATTTATTTAACAAATGATGCCACAGAACATTGTTACATTGAGGCATACATACATTTTGTGCATTATATTTGTGCATTACATATATCTGTGCATAACATAACTAACTAACTAACTAACTAACTCTCTAGCCTTCTTAAACCCGAAGGTTCATGGCTGCAGCAACACAGGCCTTCCATCTGTCCCTATCTTGAGCAAGATCTATATACTCTTTTCCATCCCTACCGATTTCCCTTAGGTCCATCTCAACGTTGTCCCTCCATCTTCGTCTTGGCCTTCCTACAGGGCTCTTACCATCAGGTTTCCCAACAAGAAACCTGTAAACTCCTCTTTCCTCTCCCATTCGTGCCACATGGCCTGCCCACCTAAGTCTTCTTGATTTAATTATTCTAATAATATCTGGACATGAATACAAATTATGTAGTTCTAAATTATGTAACCTTCTCCACTCACCTGTCTCCTCATCCCTTTTAGGTCCAAAGATTTTCCTAAGGATCTTATTTTCAAATACTCTCAATTTATGTTCCTCTTTCAATGTAAGGGACCAAGTTTCACATCCATATAATACTACAGGCAAAATTACTGTTTTGTATATTTTAACTTTTAGTTTCTTAGATATTAAACGAGAAGACAAAAGTTTATGAAGAGAGAAGTAACATGCACTTCCTGAATTAAGCCTACTTTTTATTTCCTCTTTAATATAATTTTCATTTGTTAATATTACTCCTAAGTATTTGAATTTGGAAACTGGTTCAAACGAGTTGTTATCAATAATTAGATTTTGATTATTACCTAACACTTGGTTTCGGCCTGTAAGCATATATTTAGTTGTCTCTTTGTTAACTTCCAAACCTATCTTTTTAGCAGTTTTGAAAAATATTTTAGCATTATTCTTAATTGTATTCACATCATCCCCCAATAAGTCTACATCATCTGCATATGCTAACAACTGAGTCACACCATTTAATTTTAGTCCTTCTTTAGTTTCTCTTACCTTCCTAACAACATATTCTAAGGCAAAATTAAAGAGCAATGGAGATAATGCATCTCCTTGTTTTAACCCATCATGAATTGTAAATTTGTCAGACATATTAATACCCACACGAATTTTACTTTCTGTTTCACTGGTGCATATTTTTATCATACTAACAAGCTTCTTAGGTATTCCAAACTCTACTAATATATTATATAATTTCTCTCTTTTGACCGAATCATATGCTTTTTTGAAATCAATGAATAGTTGATGGACATTTTGATTATATTCCCACTTTTTTTCAAGTGTCTGTCTGATGTGAAAAATTTGATCTGTAGTTGATCTGTTACGTTTAAATCCACATTGATAATCACCTATAATTTCATTAGCATATGGGGTTAGTCTTGTTAAAAGAATGTTAGATAATATTTTATATGTTGTTGAGAGTAGAGAAATTCCACGGTAATTATTTCAGTTCATTTTATCACCTTTTTTAAACACAGGAACAATTATGGATTCTTTCCACTGTTGAGGGATTTCTTCTTTATTCCATATTAAACAAATTAATTTATGAATTTGACATATTAATGAATTTCCACCATATTTAATTAACTCAGCTGGTATTAAATCAATGCCAGGTGCTTTGTTATTCTTTAGCCTTTTAATCGCATCTTTAACTTCAGTCAAGTTAAGTTCTGGAACTAAAGGTTCTGCTGTGTGTACTTCATTCACTTCTGATTTATCTCCTACATGGACATTTAAAATTAGTTCTTCCATCTATTTAGAATATCGCTTGGGTCAGCTAGAAAATCACCGTCTTTATCTTTTATCAAGTTTACTTCAGGTTGCCACCCCTTTCTAAACTCATTTACACCTTTATATAAATCTCTGATATTTTTATTTTTGCTGTTTGTTTCAATTTCGTTAATTTTGCTTTTCAAGTAATCTCTTTTTTTACTTCTAAACGTGAGGTTAACTGCTCGCTTTATTCTATTATAATTGTTTAGATTTGTATCATCAGAGTTATTTAACCACCTAAGTCTAGCCTGATCTCTTATTTCTATTAGATTATGACATTCATTATCAAACCATGGCTTACTTTTTCTCGGTTTATGGTATCCTATACTTTCTTTAGCTGCTGATTCTATTGCATTACGTATGTGCTCCCAATTCTTATTTACGTCTGTTTCATTTATATTTTCATCATCATTTAAATCCTGCAAAATATCAAATCTATTTGACAGTTTAATTTGGTAATCTTTCTTAATTCTTTCATCAGTAAACTTTCCTGTATCAAATTTTATAACTTTTAGATTTTGTTGCTTATGATTTAACACTGAGAGTCTTTCTCTTAATTTAGCAATTACTAAATAATGGTCACTGGCACAGTCAGCACCTCTATGTGTACGAACGTCAATTATACTAGTATGTCTTCTCTTATCAATGAGAATATGATTATGAGTTTTATGATCTGATTATGAGTTTTACCATCTGGAGAAGACCAGGTATATTTATGGATATCTTTATGTTTAAAAGTGGTACTTTTCACAATTAAATTTTTTGAGGTTGCAAAAGTAATCAATATTATATCATTATCATTACTTAATTCATGAAGACTTTCTTTACCAATCGTGGGTTTAAATGTCTCTTCTTTGCCAATCTGTGCATTACAGTCACCTAACAGAATTTTCATATCATACTGAGAAAATTTATCAAAGACCTGTTCTAACTCTGTATAAAAATCATCTTTAGTATTATCATCTTTATCTTCCGTTGGTGCATCTATGTTAATTAAAATAATTTTACACCACTTACCCTGTAAAACTGCATATGCTATCCTATCATTAATAAATTCTACTGTTTTAAGAGCCGAGATAATTCTATTATTTATGAAAAAGCCTGTTCAAAAATTATGATTTTCAGTACCACCATAGAAAAAAGTATAATTTTTAGTTTTACAATTCCCTTCTCCTGGCCACCTAACTTCCTGGACAGCTACTACATCTAATTTATACTTAACTATCTCGTTAACTGTACACTGAAATGCCCCAGGCCGGTAAAGGCTCAGAACATTCCAGGTGCCTAATTTAATATCCTTATTCCTAATGTAGATCTTATCCTTAGTCCAGGGACCTCCCAAAGTAGTCCCCACCCGGAGATCCGAACGGGGGACTATTTTACCTCCGGAATATTTTACCTTGGGAACATCCATGGCCTTATATTGCTGATTCTTGACATGGCTTTTTACAGTGCAGAGTTGTCAACTCTACGCCTAACCCCCAATATGAATGGAGGAACTACTACACAAGACAAACATAAACACATTAGACAGCACAATGGCGGCGATTGGGTTCTAAAATCAGGGGGGGGGGCAAGATGCCAAAACTGGAGTGCAAAGACAGTATATAAGGTTTAGCATAGTGCGGGGGCCAAAGTGACGAGAAGTGGGGGGGACAACTGCCTCCCCTCGCCCCCTAATCGCCGCCACTGGGCACAAGCTTTAAAAAGTACTAGGAAAATTAAATATCTTAAAAATTGTTTTTTTAAAAAAATGTGACCAAACCATTGAGATTAGCAAAAAACATAAATTAGCATAACATAAATTGTTTCACTAATTACTATACAGACAAACCCCTCACTCCTTTCTCCACTGACCTAGTAAGGCTCCTTTGAATAATTGAAGTGACATAGTGTTTATATCAACGCTCGGATCATTTACTAAGACTTCATTATAAGTTTTACCCATTTTCCACATCGGAGATATCTTTACATAATTTGTTCTTGATTTTGGTACATGAAACAAATCGGGTTTCGGTCTGGTTCTCATTTAAGGTACACGATATTGTAATGCATATATTAACCCCATAGAGTTTATTTTGTTCAGTGGCGTAGCATGAGCATTTCGGATGGGAACGCCAAGTTAGAAGGAAGGGTAGGCCTTTTTTTTTTTTGCTTAAGAGTTTACTTATGGAAAAAGCCGACATATGTATTGTCTATTTAAAATCACAATCTCATTGTGTTTATTACATTATGTCAGCCGGGTTCCGATAAAACATGATCCATGCTTGTTTTATGTAGAAAATAAGATGCCTCAGTGTGCAATAAATGCTTGGAGCACTGTTGTTCTATACCATTTTTAATTAGATTGCTCAAGTCAGAAACACCGCACACCATTCGGAGTATTTTGCTCCACACGTAACACATGTGTAGCAAAACAGTATTTTATAATCAAGGAAACCTTTCGGCATGACGCAAGTAATTAAAAAAACCTACCTCAATCACAAGCGCCTTTAGAACAACAGTAGACTTCATTGTTGTGGATGATACAACTATTGAATGATTTGGTTTATTTTACTTCGCTTTCTATCACTTTTGGCTAATCGCAAATATGAATGTGAGTGATGAAGTTGATGAAGAGACACTCACAAAGAACAAACATGCGTAGGCTCGGGATTCGAACCGGAAACCTCTCGCGCTGTGCAAAACACACTGACACGAAGGGGGGTGGATGATCCAACAATCGTACACTCTACTGACGTAACAGTGCCTATTAGTAGTAATTCAGAGTTTCAGACCACTGTTTATTGTATCTTGAGAATACTGATAAACATTTTAAAATAATTTTGTCAAGAGATCATACAATGTTAAGAGTTTTGAAACGAATACTAAACATTTCCACTGGCACAATATTAGGCAGTTAGATACTAACGAAAAAATATTTTTTTAAATAAATAGTTTTGTGGGTTAGGTGGTAGAGCAGCCACAGGCTGAACTTCTACCACGAGGACTTTATCAATTTGTTTGACAAAAACTTTTTTGTTCTTTAGTTTTTAATGCACTTCACTGTTCTTGCGATAAATTACACGATGTAGTGGTCATTAAAGAAAGATACGTCAGTCAATATTGCTTATTGTAGCATCACACAGCACGAGCAGAGGCACGAGCGCTAAAAATCTGGTAGGAATTCTACTTCTGTCGTCTGCATCGGAAGTACAGCGCCTTGAATCGGAAGGCAGGAAAGGTCACATGGCCCCTAGAACCAATCAGGTCTCCGTACGCCCGCGTATGGCGAGAGCATTTCGCCCGTGCTGTAGAGATCCAAGCCACAAGTTTTCCCTCCTTCTCTCTGCCTACAGGCAGGTATGGTCCTGTACGCCAAACCCAGCCGGCGTCCGGCAAGCAAAGACATTAGAGAAATGCTACAAGGAGAGCTGTTAGTGGAGCGTTGTAGACGGATCGCGAAAAATAGCTTTTATAATGCCATTATGCTCAAACATGTATATAATTAGTCACGTTTTACTTTATATTTACAGCATTTACGCATTTTTAAAATTTTAAATCAGGGAACGCCGGGCGTATGGGCGTATTAGGACGCTACGCTACTGATTTTGTTATTTGCAATTTTATATAGCGTGCTCATCAAATTAAGATTTAACCTTTCTTCAATTTTTTCAATGTTAAACTGCGATACAAGCTCAGAGTACGGAGCGAATTTAGGGTACACTTTGTCTTCTTTATGCTTTATGTACCTCAAAAATTTGGACTGAATCATTTCTATTTCCCTCATATGTTTTTTTTGTCCAAGGGCTGCCATATTACCGATGCATATTCTACGAGTGAGCGTACTAGGGACACAAACAAAATTATTAATATTGATGAACTTTCAAGATCTTCCCACATATTTTTATGAATCCTAATTTCTTATAGAGTAAGGTGGGGTAAGACTGCGCGGCGGGTAAGACTGCGCACCGGTTTTTCGAGGTGAAAATCACACACAGTTGGCACCACTGCGCCACCGTTACTTCGTCCAAGGTGGTAGCTAGCTGTGGACAGTGGTGAAGATACGTTTGAAATTCGTTGTGCTGAGAGAGGTAAGTGAAAAGATTTTGAGGGTGTTTGATATTTATTTTGGTACTACGTGTTTTGAGTACTACGTCACTGTGAATGTATACAATATTACGATATTGATGGATAGAAGAAGCTGTGTTAATGCCGAGTCCACCTGTGTATTAGTTTCAATTGCTTTGTGCAATGGCTGGGCAGCATCACGTGATTTGTTAAGGAATGCAGCACGGGGCACGACTGCGCACTTGCGCAGTTTTACCCCACAAGTGTGTGGCTTGCAAGGCCCAGCCATTAAATAGATCATTTTTTGGTCCACTAAAGTCGTTTTATTCATCTGAGTGTGATAAGTGGATGAGTAACCATCCGGGTGGCCCAACCACAGTTTTCCAAGTGGCATCCATTTTTACAAAGGCATATGGGAAGGCAGCTACAGTTGGAAATGCCATGAAGGGCTTTGAAGTGACTGGATTATGCCCTTTCAAACAAGACATCTTCACTGAAGACGAGTTTCTTTCCTCTACTGTGACAAATGTATGAGCTCCAACTCCAGGTGAGCAGTCTTCAACGAGTGGGGTTAACAATACTGGACCATCCACCAATGACGTGCCACAGCAGGCAAATGTGGCTCATGCATCAGCTGAAACTCCAGGTGAGTGTTTTAACAATACTGGATCATACAGGCACATTTCCGTTAACCAGATATCACCACTTACACGTGCAAAGCATATTCAGCGCCGCCGACGAAAGGGAAGGCAGTCTTAGGTGTTAACTGGATCTCCATTCAAAGTCAACTTGGAAGCCTCGTTGGCTGAGAAGAGTAAGAAGAAAGTTCAGGGGAAACAGAAACGGAACATCGTTGTTGAAGAACATGTAGCAAGCAGAAAACGCCAGAAGAAAGAGTACAATTGCCCAGGTTGTAATGAGAAGTACAGTGATCCTCCAGTAGAGGATTGGATCCAGTGTTCCACATGTGAAGAGTGGTGGCATGAAAATTGCACCTCGTATGAAACAGGAACCTTTATTTGTGATTTGTGTTAGCGATTCCTAACCCAAGTGCAGGACGGTATTCACTGGTGATTTGTGTATCTTTTTATACAAATGTGACTCTGTGTAGAAAGTGCGCATTCTTACCCCAACTTGATCGCAGTCTTACTCCGCGGTGCGGGTAAGACTGCGCATTTGCATGGTCACGGTTTTGTAATTCTTTCATGCAGAAATATTGTTCATTCAGCTTTCGGAAATTTACTGTGAGTTAGCAAAGGATAGTGCAAAATGTATTGCTTTTTTCATGTGTGTCTGTAGTTTCATAGCTTGAATATAAAATTATGAACTCAAACTGCGCAGTCTTGCCCCACCTTACTCTACGCTTGGTTATCGATATGGTGCATGTGCTCCTTAAAACATAGATTTGCGTCATATGTGACACCAAGATCCGTGAATTTAGTGACCCTAGTTATTTGATTTCCTCCCATCTGATACTGGAAGTTTCTCATTGTTTGAGCGTTTGTTATAGACTTTACCTGACATTTATCAAGATTAAATGAAAGTCTATTATTTTCGCTACATTGTAGTAATCTATTTATGTCTGCCTGTAAGTCAAGGCTGTCTTCGTCAGAGCAAATTGTTCTAAATATTTTTACATCGTCAGCAAATATAAGGCAACGCGATTTCGTAATAATTTTCGGGAGGTCATTAATAAAGAGTAAGAAAAGGAGTGGGCCCAAATTTGATCCCTGCGGCACCCCAAAAGGCATAGAGTATTCCCGAGATACGTATCCTCTATAATTTTGGTCCATTAGGTAAGATTTTAGCAGAATAATTACGTTTTTAGAAATATTAAAATACGGTAGCTTCTGAAGTAAAATGTCATGATTTACCGAATCGAACGCCTTGGCCAGGTCAGCATAGAATACATCTACCTGTCTCCTTTCGTCTAATTCATAAGCTACAAAATGTGTAAATTCGGCAAGGTTTGTGATTGTCGATCTCCGCGCTATATAACCATGTTGCATGGGAAATATAGCCGGTCGTAAGTTGGCCATTATCCTTTCGTACAGTATTTGTTCAAACACTTTGCAAAAAGCTGGGAGAATTGACACTGGCAATGTTCTTTCCATTAAAAAAAAAATTAAGCGAATTTGAAGTTGGTGCGGGTATTTAGACATAAGCTACGTTCTTGGTGCATTCTTTAGTCCAAGACATAACGGTAATGATGTTATTGGTTTAACGTTATGCGTTCTCATGAAATTTGTGTGGTTCCATGTTTTTGCCTGTTTATACGTTGGTACTTTTTGACACCCCGTAACTTCGAAAGTAATACAAATATCTTAAAACCGGATTTCACCATTCAATTTTTCAGAAAATTTTAAATGAATTTGATATGTCATTTGCCTATTCCCATTTGAAAAAACAACAACTTTGTATCCAATTTCATCAATTCATCCTCATTGTGTTGCGATTAACCTAGAGAGGTAGAAAAATACCGTAGAATAACAAAACAGGAGAAGAAAGTAAGGTATGGATATAGACTCCTACATACTGCACGTGATTGCATTCAATGTTTTTATCTGTAGAAATTATATGGGTGTTTCTCGACTTTCGAATCACACTGAATTTTAAAGTGGTGACGTGACCGAAACTGTTCGAGCTATAAATATGAAATTTGGCAAACCAATCGGACGCGTTATTAAAAATCTCTATCAGGTCTTTCATTTGATTGTTGTAGTCATTCACGATATCATTAGATAGATACTCAAAAGCCATAATATAGAAGCGTAGATGGTAGACCTATCAAATACTAGCATGGAGCAATATAAAGTATCTGGATGTGAGTATCCGTTTGTTTATGGGAGGTAATGAATCGAAAGTCAACAATGAAAATATTCTTATACTTAAATATATTGGATTCTATTAAAGCCACGAACGTGTAATTTAATATGCTGAAATATATGTTAAATAGCAACTTCTCTCGGCAAAATGTTCTCAAATGGTTTGTCTGTATGTGAGTTCCGGTAAACAATTTGACAACATATACCTGTCGATTGCTCAGAAATAATTGCAAATTGGATTGAAAGTAGTCTCAAGTTCTGGTATTATAGGATAATTGATATGTCGATAAAATTGTTTGTCTGTCAATGTGAGTTCAACCATGAATATACTACTTTCTGATTAGTACACATAGTATAGAGCATTTGCAGTTACACGGTAAACACCGCTCTAACTTCTTTTTACATCTCTACGACGTGACATAAGCATGAATCAATAACTCATGAAATAAGTGGAGGGATATTCTCACCTGCATGCTTTACTTACAATTTCAACCTGAGGTCCATAACGCTCCGCTAACCCCTCCGCGACAGAAACCGTTGCTCTATTATGCTTGATCATTTTTACGTACACTGCTGTTATGCTCTAATTCACCAGCCGGAATAATGAAGCACATTTGTATGTGAAAATTTAAAACTCCTGTGGGTTAACTTTATCGATGTATTATAATTATGGACGGAAAATACAAGGGTTGGATAAAAAGTAATGGCAACACTGGTATAATTGGTACTTGACTGTATTGGCAGAGGAGCACGTGTTACATTCCTTCAATGTAATCGCCCCTCATCTCTACGACCTTCTGTCACACTTATGGAAGGCGTCGTACACCGTCAGCGCGTCCATCTCTGTCGATGTCCCGCAGTGACCGCCCTATAGCACGTATGATGGCTTCGCGCGTGTCGTAGTGATTCCCGCCCAGTGGTTACTTCATGTTGACAAAACGGTCGTAATCACACGGTCTCATACCGGTGAATACGGCGGATGTTCCAGTACCTCCCACTACCAGTTATGCAGGAGCGCCGTCACATTGTTCGCAGTGTGACACCTTGCATTGTCAAGCAGGATGATGGGACACCGTGCCGTCGCTTCCTTCTTAATGCGAGACGAAGGTGGTGTTGCAAGAAGGTGCAGAAGTAGGCTGCGTTGACCGTCTGCCTGAGAGACGTTGTTCTTCTTGCCTAAACATATTGTTAGGGCGCTTGCACTCTCGTCCTCTGCTTCAGAGCACTGCTGTTTTTGACTGAATAACATACAATCGCTCCCACTCACTATACTTCCTCGTCTGGCATTCCTTTATCAGCCACGAAACGCTTGTGGCGCTGTGACTCACCCCTTTCACGGGACAGCAATGTTGCCATTACTTTTTATCCAACCCTTGTAGATAAAATGTGATCTCCATAGTTTGCTTTTATTCATCGTACCTTCATCAACTATTTGTTTCGTTAACGGTAATGTCGAAGTTGCCAAATTCCGTACATAACTGTGGTACAACTTGCTGCACATGGAAGAAAAATATTATTTAAAGTTCTATATGGAAGATAAATATTATTTAAAGTTCTATGTAAAATGAAATACACTAACCGTCGGAGTGGTCAGCGCCAGGGACATGAGTATTCTTTCTGAGTATCACTTCATCAATTTCGTCTAATCATCACTCATCCTCATCTTCCCGACTATCCAAAAGTGGAATAAATGCGAAGTAAAATAAACCAAGTCAATCAATCACTGAAATATACTAACTTGAAGTTTAGAAAATATTTACATGTAGCTCGTACATAATCAATTTACAATCAATTGATGGAAACATGTTTGTTAATTTGCGGTGACTAGAAGACAGTCAAAAGTTCCACCAATTCTTGACTTTGGTCGTTGAGACATTTCATTAGTATGTTCTTAAAACGTGCTCGTTAAAATTTTCGAAAAGCAGATATTTTGATGCATAAGAGATTCAGGACAAAGCAGATTTCAGAGGAATAAGCAAACAATAAACAAGTGTCGTTTGAAATGAACATTCAGAAGCAAGTGTGACCTTCCACACCGGGGCGACGCAATAAGCAGCTCAGTTGCCTGCAAATTGGGTGACTCTCGGAAAGGTTCGTTTTTTCTATAGTCTAGTTGCACCGTTCACGTGCAGTGAATGCTATTTTGAAGATTGCAAAAAAAAGATCCAGGTGTTGTATCCCTTGCATTTTGTTGCTTTGAAACGAAACCCTCTGTTGCTTCAAGCAACTTGCTTGTCTCTTGTACAGTGTCTCTCAAAAGTTTTACGACAACGACATTTTAAACTAGGCAACCCAATTTACACAAGGCGTTGGTGGGTTGCGTGTACAGTTAGGCTCAATTTCAGGGTTGCCACATGCACAATAAATATTTATAAAATACGCGAAAGAAATAAAAACAAGTATTAGTGTATAAAAGTATTAAAAATATCACTATTATATCGCAAGTGACAAAATTCTTTCTGAAAGAAAAAGAATAGGTTTTCTAGTATTTCATCGCTGATGAGTCTACAGAAAGGAAAAGAGGTGAGAGAAAACGAAAGGTGACAAAGGACAGGAGAAAGAGAAAGCGAAAGGAGAAGAGGAAAAGTAGAGGAGAGAAGAGAAAAGAGAAGGAAAACGAGATGAGAGAAGAGTGGAGAGTAGAATAAATGAGAGAAAAAGAGAAGAACAAAAAGAAGAGGAGAAAAGTGCGTGGAGTCGGAAATCTAAGACAGGAAAGGAGATACGAGGAGTGGAGATGAGTGGGGTGGAGATAAGATGCGAGAAAAGTAGGGAAGGCGATATGAGATAAAAGCAGAGGAGAAGGAGGGGAGAGAAGAAGGAGAAGAGAAGAACATAAGGGACTGAAGAGAAGAGGTAGTTGCAGAAAATATCGTCTCAGCGTCAAGAAATGGTGCATTGATCAAATTATCGACATGAAACATTCAATAACATTTTGAAATGTATTAGATCGGTGAGAAATGCCTTTTGGCTTAGTTCAGAGCAAGGTAAAATCTTCCATGTAAGATCTTTCATTTTACCTGCGATTATACCACTAAAAACATGAATGTAATTTTAATATTTATAAGAATTATCCAATTTTTGTCCACTTCTCGGTTCGTTGAAATGGAGATTTTGTAATTTAATATTTCCCAGTGACTGAATTCTTGTACCAATTTTCTCCTTTTCGAGGTGTTACAAAAATGCCTTAAAATTTGTTTAGCGCATCGGTAATGCATCGAGATCAAAGTGACGTCTAGAGGGAGAATTTCGCATGCCATTGCACACGGTTTTAATCGGATACATCCATGAAGAGCTGTGACTTTTTGATCCGCCCTGTATATATGCATGGATGTAATTAATGATCAAGTGACGGTTACATCCAATGGCTGGAAGCCTATGTTATGCTAAATGAAATGTGGTATGTAACATCAACACCTCTATTTTTGTTGTTGTTTCCGCACTATCATTTCAAGCTTACTTCTTAAAAAATAAAATATT
This sequence comes from Lepisma saccharinum, assembly GCF_977018435.1. Classification (NCBI taxonomy): domain Eukaryota; kingdom Metazoa; phylum Arthropoda; class Insecta; order Zygentoma; family Lepismatidae; genus Lepisma; species Lepisma saccharinum. Next base: position 108,280,328 of record NC_139230.1, read on the forward strand.
GCGGGTTCAACCTTACATTACCCGTCTTTGCACACCACTAGGTTTCGTGCGAATTCTTGTCTTGTCGTTACAGTTACACATTATTTCACACGCATTTGTTTACGAGAACTGTGAATTCGTGACAGGGCAGAAGTCGCTAGCAATGCTATCAAGAAAGCACAAACTCCCTTGCTCAATCAGATTTCTCCTCCAATGTTTGTTTTGATCTGGTGGGGCTTACACAACACTAGGCCCCATCTCATAAACAAGGGTGTTCTATCAATAACCAAAGAGACCCGGGAATGATGAAACGTACATTGTCTTCCAAAATGAATGTAAAATTAAGTACATGTCTGTAAGAAACTCCCAAAATATCTTGATACAAAGTTTCGTTGCAGTTTGTGTCGTTCATTACAAACAGACGTTTATTATTATTATTATTATTATTATTATTATTATTATTATTATTTGAGGTTCACCCTGACTCAAATAAATGAGTACCTGGGGGTAACCCTCGGTGGTAAGAGCGGCCAGAGTGTGGTGCTGAACACATCACCTCCAAAATGGCAGAGATCGAGAATGTGTGCTCCCACCTCCCCTAAATTTGAATAATGCACGGTGCTATATGCGTGGGAAACATTACATTTTCCCTATTATTATTATAATTATTATTATCAAATATGTGATATCTATATGTTCTTTGTAGTATTAGTTATTTCTTCGTTATTTTACGTCGCTTTTCGTTGGTTCGATGCAGAGGCGCAACCACGAATTTTTGTCTGGTGGGGCAAGTACCAAGATAAACGTACCAATAATAATAATAATAATTTTAATAATACTTTTAATAAAAAGAGTGTTAATAATAATAATGTTATTATAACATTATTATTATTGCTATTGTTATCGTCATTATTGATTTGCTTTATTTTACTTCGTTTTTGTGCCACTTTTGGCTAATTTGCGAAGATGGAGATGAGTGATGGTATGATGAGATTTTGTGGTTCGTCAGCCTTCCATTGGTGATTGAAGTGCCTAAAACCTAATTAAAATCTCACATGGGACTGTACTTGGGGGAACTGAGAACTAGTATATTCGTGTAATCGTGTAATTCGGGGGGGAAAAAGCAGTTCGCGAGTGCGGGGTAATCGTGCTGTATAAAAGACAACGTACTGCACATTTGCTTCATTCTTTCCGGACATAACAGGAAGATACAATCGTGGTGTACACTTTGACAGGCGTTGTGTGCACCGGTAATATGTTCGAAAACGCAATTGGGGGGGTGTTTTTCACCAACTTAGGCGTCTTCGTAATTTGCTTCCTGTTTCCTCAAGCTCCGACAATGAAAAAACAGGACTTTGAAACACCTAAATCCCCTCCAATCAGGACTACTCGATATAGACGACGTGGTTTACAGCTTTCCTCATCTGATACGGATCTGACAGAAATACATGGTCCACACACATTACCAGGATCGACTGCTCCAAACTTCCGCTCCAGAGAATCACTTCATAATTCCACGAATTCGCTCCCGGATACTATTACGGACCCTAAACTACAGAAAACCGAATCTACAACTAGTGTTTCCAACAAGAGGCCCCGTGATAGTGGCGATTCATCTGGTGAGGATTCCCGAGTGGATGCTGAGGGCTTTCAGCTCAGCAAGAAGACGGCAAGGAGATTACCGATATATCAGCCAATATCCATCCCACTGAATAATCAATTTAGTGCTCTTCAGGAACACGAAACTGAGGATGCTCCGGGTGATAAACGGGATGATACAACCACACGAAATTCTATTCAAGACACCCGTCGAATGAAACCACCACCCATATATGTGTTTTACCTTAACAATTTCTATGCCCTCTCCCAACACTTCAAAGCACTTAAAATTAATCCTACAATATACCATACTTCTACTGGATCAAAAATTCACTTTGCCAGTATGGAGGAGTATAATATTGCTATTGATGATCTGAAAAGTCATAATCTTGAATATGCAACCGGGACTCAAACAGGGGTTCCCGTACTTCGAGTTGTACTGCGAAAACTTCCAAAGGATACAAATATCATGGATATCGGCAGATTCTATCAAGAACTAGGTTATGATGTGCTCAAGGTATCTCAGTTGAAACAAAAGGATCAAAATACCCATAAACTCATGCCATTAGCGCTTTTTCTGCAGACCATTAAAAAGACTGAATTTGCTAAAGGAATCTATAAAGAACCATATTTTGAACAACACCGTGTGGTGTTAGAGGAGTACCACCCACGGCAATTTATACAGTGTTTTAAATGTAGAGACTTGGACATGCCCAACAGAACTGCAATGCCATAGCTCGCTGTGTCAAATGTGCTCAATTACATGATACACGGAAATGCCCTAAAAACGACCGTACATCACCTGCTAAATGTGTAAACTGTGAAGGTGACCACCCTGCTAACTTTCGCGGTTGTCCAATTTTCCAACGTGTACAACGAGCGCAAGAACTCCGCAAAAATGGTGTAATTACAGTCTTCTTCCGACACTCCTAAGCAATCACCTCCTTCCTTACAAGACCAGACAGTTTTCCCTGCACTACCAAACACTAGGAGTTATGTTACTGCTGCAAATACAAAAACTAATACAAGAGGCCAGGAATTTAAGGACATTTGGACTAGCATAAAATAAATTTTCGATTTCAGGGGTTTTCTTCAAAAAATTAAATCTGGTCTAAAGCGAATTAGTCATGCCAAGACAATCGTAGATAAGTTCAGTGTTGCCATGGATGTTTTGGATAACTTTTTCGGAAATGGCCCGTAAAGGTACTCTGATAAGTAGAACATTGACGTATGTTCAGTGGAATGCTGATGGAGTTCGTACTCAATTCCTGACTTTCAAACAATTTTTACGTGAATATAATGTTGATATATCGCTGGTGAATGAAACGCACTTGAAACCCCGTAATAAATGGAAAATTGCAAATTATACCATCTATAGAAACGATCGATTCCCGGGACGGAAAGGAGGTACGGCTGTAGTTGTGAAATCTTCGCTATTTGCACGTCAACTTCCAAATCCAGCTCTAGAAGCTTTAGAAATGACAAAAATTGAACTATTGACTACCACCGACCCACAAATCTTGATAGCAGGATATAACGTTCCAGAACAGCTTATTCCCATACAAGAACTAGAGACTGTTTTTCGCTTGGGCCGCAAAGTGATTTTAGCTGGTGATCTAAATTGTAAAAACCCTGCATGGAATTCGCGTGTAGTGAACCGTGGATGTGCCTCTCTTCTCCAAAGTGTCCAACAATTGAATTTTCCCATTCTTGCCCCAAGAGAACCCACTCATTATCCACGAGGACGTGGACTTCCAGATGTGTTGGATATCTTGATATATCAAGGTGTAAATATTATGACTGGTCCATATGTTATTCATGATCTAAACTCGGACCATCAACCAATACTCTTTGAAATTGTTCATCGTAATTTATTGAAGCTTCCTCCTCCAAAATATCACTACAACAGACTGGGATGCTTACACTCGACAATTAGTGCCTATCATTGACTTGCATTTAGCTTTAAAAACCCTAGCCGAAATTGATTCGGCTTTACAAAACCTTATCCATCAAGTTGGAAACTAGGAAAAAATAATCCTCTTGCCAAAACCAGGAAAGAACATTCTTCTACCACAGAATTATAGACCTATAAGTCTTCTGAGCCATGTTAGCAAAATCTTTGAACATATACTATTCAGACGATTACAAGCTGTGGTGGATGAAAAAGGTTTGCTACCATATCATCAATTCGGATTTCGTCAACAGCACAGTACTACTACGCAACTGGTCCGAGTAGTCGAGTATGTTACAGGAAACTTTAATCTCAGTCGACATACTCTAGGGGTATTTCTCGACTCCGACAAAGCCTTTGATCAAATTTGGCATTCTGGATTAATTGTGAAACTATCGGAATTGGGAGTTCCTATTTATTTGGTGCAATTATTCGATCACTATTTACAAAAGAGACAATTTCAGGTGCAATTTTTAAGTGCTCGATCTACCATTAAGATCATACATGCTGGTGTCCCTCAGGGAGTTGTTTTATCTCCACTTCTGTTTGATTTATATACCAGTGATATCCCTGCTACTCATAGATGCATGTTAGCTACCTATGCAGATGATGTTGCCATCTTTACAAATAGCCCTTTACAAGATCTATGCTATAGCAGGATGAGACAACAACTATTAGAGTTGGAAGATTGGTCTACTCGCTGGTGCATGAAGTATAATTCACTGAAGTGTGCTGCGGTTCTATTTACACGTCGACATAGACAACTACCAAAGATTCTACGACTCCAGGGGTCTTCTATACCGGACAAACCTTTTACCACATATCTAGGAGTGGTTTTGGACCGAAGACTAAATTTCCATAAACACATCTCAACTTTGACAGCAAAAGCACAAACTCGAGTTGGACAATTGTACCCAGTCTTCCGAAATCCTACCTTGGGACTGACGACTCGCTTGCATGTGTATAAGATGATGCTACGTTCCACACTCCTGTATGCAGCACCAGCTTGAGGTCATCTCCGACCTTCAGTCATAAGGACATTGCAGATTATACAGAATAATGTTGCTCGTCTTATTACTGGTCATAGTCGAGATACTCGTATCTCACAAATCCATGAGGACCTTGAACTAGATTATGTTCAATCTGCTATATATGCCCTGTGTTACAACTTCTGGAGCCAGATCCAACAGCATCCAAATCCAGCGGTTCGGGACATTGGAACTCGACCACAGGTCCGGATGTCTCACTCCATGCCCCGAAATTTTGAACAAATCTAAATTAAAAAAATGCTATTGTATTAATATGTTATGTGTTACATATACTCCCTGTTTATGAGTACTTCAAAGTACTGTTTTCAATGGAGCAGATTAGTGTTCCTTGATAGTGCAGCTAAAAAAGCACAGATTGTGATTTTGTTGTTCCTTTGTTACTTATATATTGTTATCATTATTATTATTCTATATGGTTATTTTATGTTTTGTGTCTTAAAGTGATGTGCAAAATGTAGTTTGTGATTAGAACTTTTCATCAGTGCACCGAAATATTATATGGTTTGAAAAATAATAATGATTATTTCTTTCCTCTGTCAATGCAAAATTTCAACAAGAAACTCAACAATTTCAAATTAGTGAAATAATACAGATGAACTATTGTCCAAATCCCGGCCGACAGTCGACCCGGATTATAGCAAGAGAAATGTTGTATATACACTACTTTGTAAGAAGTAAGTCAAGGGCACAATGGTCCCGATACTTACAAAAAACCTGTTAATAAAGCATTGGCATTGGTATGATGAAAATGATGAATGGATACTCGCAAACATCCATGCCCAAGCTGGGATTCGAACCCACGACCAACATTATTGTTACTATTAATAGTGGTATTATCAAATATGTTATTATCCTTGTGAATTACGCAAAAATGGGGTAGACGTTTGTGCTAAAGCATTTGTTCGAACAAACGATTTAAATATTTTTGAACAGGTTCAATTTCACATTAATAACGGAAAACAAGCACATAAACTATTTTTGAAAGACAGAAAGTGCTTGATAAATTCATTCCAAGTATAATTCTTTTAACATTAACATAACTTTCATGCACGATATATGTTTCACATATATGCAACGTGGAGTGACGTGGACACTAAATTGTGTACGTTTACCAAGTTTCTTCAATAAATATTATATACAGCACTGCATATATTATTTAAATACATTACACAATCAATTCATCCATCTCACAATAAACCAACAGCAAAAATTCCATAAATTGTCTCTGAAATGTGCACGCTCCCTTTCCTCAAAATAATTGTTCATGCATTTAAAACAAATTCAATTAAGACAAGTCTTATACCTCTGTCTGGTTGTTTTAAAATGCATTACAGCGAACAAACAGAAATTGTGAGTGAAGCAAGCAAGAACATTTTTGGATCCAATTTTTTCGCAGGCTGAAATAAATATTAATTGAAAAAAGGTATTTTTATTTGCATAAAATTTGAAGTTCTGGACGGTAATTGCCCCCTGCAGGTACACTTGGCCGTCAATGTTTGCCCCCCCCCCCCACACCTCTAGAACTCACTTCCGACCAAGTGATTGCGCCACTGGTTCGATGTGGCTTACAGACGGGGTATTGTTTGCCTCTTTCTGCACGGAATAAACATAACTTAGCACGCGCCTTTGATTCGGAAAGCATTGGGTCGCCCACGTCTTCTTCGTGACTGCTTGCGTGACTTCATATGCTAAAAAACAAATCCAGGTTGTTTCCACTTGACCTTGGAAGGGGTGGAAAACAATTGTGTATTGGTTCCATAAAGAATGCAGCGTGCAGGAGAAAATAAATGGAATGTATTTTCTTACAATAGGTCGCCGCAGCACGGTATGAAAGGGAATGCTTCCACAACTAGTGTTCAGCTTCAAGCCCTACATTTTCCTCAGTAATAAACAGATAAGCAAAGAAAAAGGTGGAACCCCTGAAGACGACCAACCTCCACCCGCATACGTTCAGTGGTAGGTGCTTAGTGCCTCGGTGCCTTTAAAATAAACCAGGGCGTCAGATCAACGGAATTTCGGTT